>NC_056736.1:274709847-274817347 GCF_019279795.1 Protopterus annectens | reverse complement strand
GGTATTGTTGCATCTAAAATTCATATTTCTTAATTTTTTATAAAAATTCCTTTTCCGGAACATATTTAATTTCCTATCAACCAAACAACACTCCCCCCCATACTGCCTTTATTCTTTTCCCTTCTTCTTTCGGGAGTGTAGCAGCAAAAAAAAATCCATTTTATTTTTACACCATTCCACCACTTCCAAACCTCTTACATAATTTCTGATGCTATTCACATTTAATGCTACAGTTGTGTTATCCTTTTCCTCTTTTTGTGAGTGTTTTACCTCCACATCTGATTTGTCTTTTCCTTCTCCCAAGTCTCCCACCAGTTATTTGTACTGTGTTGTTTTTCTCCAGTATCCATTTCTCCCTTTTCTTCCTCTTTACTTTCTAAAATTGCAAATGTGTTCTCCTCCTGTTATTAATAACCTATCTTTGAACTGTTATTTCTTCTCTGACCTTTCTTCAGTATCCACTTCCTCCATATTACCCTTTCTTCAGTCATCGTCTGCAGTAATATTTTCTACTTGTATGTCTTTCTTCTGAGCTTTACTCTTCATCTACTCTTCCTTTTCTAAAACAGGACAGTCAAACCAGAAGTGTCTAAATTTTTTACATTTTTACAAAAATGCTGACAATTTTTGCTGTATGTCCTTCCCGGCATTGGCTACATCTTTGTTTGTTACAGTCTTGTACTTCATGATTTTCATTTACACAGAGATAGCATGCTTTGGGTTGGCCCCAGTACCCAACATATCCTCTCTTACCATTTATAGTTATTGTATTTAAAATATGTTGAATTTTCCCATCCTTAACATCCATTGTTACCAACACTTTCCAACAACAAAATCCATACATTTATTTCAACGCGTATACTTTAAAATTCATATACTTTAATACATAGTGAAAGAAAAAACTGTTTTAACTCATACTCATTTATATTTGAAGTCTTACATTGCACATTTATTTTTTTTTTAATTGTTGACTGAAACTCTGAACTAAATATTCTTTCCATGGTGCTACTGCATTTCTTTTTTCAGTCTTCAGCATAATTATTTTATCAAGTTAAAGCTTTTAAATACCACTTCGCAAAAATGTTCAGCTCCCAGATGAATTAATGTTCTTATGTCTTTAATGTTGAATCCTAGTGGCAAAATCTATAATGTACTATCTATAATGTCATATCTGTTCACACTGATATCACTTTTCCTTTTTATTCTTACTGTTGGTTGTCTTCTCTGTGGCTGATAAGAAATTGCGACTCTTTGTCCCCTCTCACTTTCTTCTTCCATTTGTCCTTTCCTTGCCTTTTTTGCATTTGCATAAGTACTTCTTTCTTGTAAGAAATACCCTGTTGCAGAGGTAAATCCTAAAGACAAGAATGCCTCAGTTGTTTGCCTTCACCAGCTGTTTCTGTTTCCAGTCTCTCAGTATCTTCCTCTTCAAGTACTCTCTCCATCATATCACTCCATCTTGCTCCTTATGCTTCCTTTGATTCTGCCTGGATGTCCTTCAAGGATGCATCTGCAGTCCTTACAAATGGGTTGTCCTGTCGTCAGGCAGCCCTTCGGTCGGCCGGATTCCAAAGTCTGGGTCTGGCCTCGGCTGATGTCGCACTTCACCCGACGTCATAGCTGCAGTTCTTGGGATATAAAGGCACCACCCAACGCCATTTTCCTCAGTCTTTCTTGCCGCGTGGCGCCCGAAGCAGAAGCTGTTCGCAAGTGCCGGTCGGTCAGAACCAGAGATTACTACTACCGAATACTTCTACTACCGAAGACTTCTAAAAAGCTAAGTACCCTTTTGGGGACTCTTTCTTGCCTCAGCCGATGTCAGAAAAAGTGAATAACTGTTTAACTTGTGGGAAACAAATACCTCATAAAGATTTCCACTCTTACTGCTTACCTTGTTTAGGCCCAGACCACGACGTAGCAGCTTGTCTAGCCTGTGCTTCTTTTAACCGACGGACGCTTAGACGTCGGTCGGAATTTTCTGAGGAGTTTTTCGGCTCCGCTTTTGCTTACATTATGCCGTCGGATCCTCCGACTTCGCAAATTTCTAAAAAGCGCAAGGAAAAGGACCGACACTCGCGGTCCGCAGTTTCGGCCGAAACCGCGGTTAAGCCAACCGCAAGTGTCTCGGTTTCAGCTGAAACCGAGCTCTCGGTTCTTCCTTCAGCCGAAAGCTTACCTCCTACCGAGGCATCATCCAACCTGGTTGAATCGGCTACTGAAATCCCACCTGCTCTTGCAGGTTCCCAGGATTTATCTGATACTATCCCCTTGGATATTTCAACCCCTGCACATGGAGCTGCTAGGCCACCTGCATCCATGTCGATTAAGGCCTTTGCCAGGGCTAAAGCAGCTAAATCTGCCAAAACTGTGCCTGCTAAGATCCCCTCTCACAGGCCTAGCTCTAGTTCACAAATGCTTACTCTAGCAGAGGATCTCATTTCTTTGATCCGGGGATCCCAACCTCACCCAGACAGGGCCTCTCACCCACCTCCAGAGAAGAGGCCTAGAGCAGAGCCCCTGAGCCAGTTTCTACAGATGACTCCTCTGATGATTCAGATAATTCAAACCCTCCAGAGGGCCCTTTCTCCCCTTATGAAGACTCTGATGCTGAAGAGTCCATTCCTTCTGCCTCTCCGCCTGAGGAATTTTCCTTTGGGGAAACCTTGCATACTATGACGGAACAATTTCAGTGGCAGGGCCAGGATTTTCAGACTCTAGAAAAAGGCTTAGAACCTTTCTACATTTACCACAGCATAGGCCTTTAGCCATCCCTCCAGTTCTTACTGTTGTGGATGATGCATTTAATGATGCTTGTACTGCTCCTGATTCACTTCCTCCGGCCCCTGCTAAGCCCGATAGGTACTACAGGGTTCGGACACATTATCATTTGTATAAGGCTCCTTTTGCAGATCCCAAACTATCTCCCAGGGACCTAAGGCTGTAGCAGCTACCTCTGCCAAAACCCCTCCCTCTGAAAGGGAATCCAGGGCCTTAGAGAGATGGGGTAAAAAAGTTTACACTTCTGCTACTCTTTCAGCTAGGGCCTTGAACTGTCAATTCCACATGATCCAATATCAAGAATTTATGTTAGACCAGTTAACTAAAAAGCTGTCCTCGGATGAACCATTAGACAAAAAAATCTGTTCAGGAAATGGTACATAACATTCAGCAGGTCAGTAACCATTCCTTAAAATGCGGCTATGATGCACTGGAGGCTTCCTTTAGATCAGCCATGACTGGCACAGTGATCAGAAGACATGCATGGTTAAAAGAGCAGGCCTTACCAGATCATGTTAAATCAAAGCTATTAGATGCTCCCATGGACAAGACCAATTTGTTTGGCTCTCCTGCACAACAGGTGCTGAAGAAGATGGAAGAGAAGGCAAAATCTGTCCAGACAGTTAAAGATTTCTTACAGGTCCAACCTCCAAGGTTTAGCAGGAATTGGCCCTCCAAGAAATGGTCCTTTCCGGACACCTCCAGAGCTCAGAGAGGCAGGAATAGGCGCTCAAGAGGCAGGGGTCAATCCAGAGGTGCCTACAGGGGGCGTCAGTGGCAGGCTAACAACCAGCGAGGTACAGCCACAGTTACAGCCACCACCACTACTACAGGACAATCACAGTGACTTGGCTCTAGCACCGCCTACCAGGGAACAACTAGAAGCACCCTTAGGCGGGAAGCTAGCCTTATTTTCAGTAAACTGGCATTACATCACAGGAGACAAGTGGATTTTGCAGACAATAGACCAAGGTTACAGGTTTCACTTCCATACTCTACCAAGGAAGAGAGGAATGCCAAACCTACCTCCAAATCAAAAGGCAGAAGCTCTAAAGCAAATAACTCACTTACTAAGGATGAGAGCTGTAGAAAAGGTACCATTTATGGAGCAAGGACAAGGATTTTACTCCAGGCTCTTCCTGATACCAAGAAAAGAAAACCAATGGAGACCTATTCTCGACCTGTCCGCTTTAAACACATACCTCATTGTCCCAAAATTCAAAATGCTGACCCTACAGCAGCTTCTTCCCATGTTGGGCAAGGAGTCTTGGCTGGTAACTCTAGATCTCAAGGAGGCATACCTGCACGTCCCCATACGACCAAATTGCAGAAGATACCTCAGATTTCTTGCAGGATCAGAGCATTATCAATTCTCAGCATTGCCCTTTGGCTTATCTACTGCACCCAGAGTGTTCACGAAATGCCTGGCATCAGTAATTGCTCATTGCAGGCTTCAGGGAATTCAAATCTACCCTTACCTGGACGACTGCCTGTTACAAGCGGACAACAGGAACAAACTAGCAGAAGACTTGAAAAGGGTCATTTATCTACTGCAAGCCCTGGGATACACAGTCAATATAAAAAAGTCAAGGCTGATACCATCCCAAAGGATAACCTTTTTGGGTGCAGAGCTGGACACATCAAAATAAATGGGATTCCTAACAGTAGAAAAACAGGAGCAACTCCCTCTCTACTTCTTGGCATTAACAAAACAGAACCAGCTAACAGCAAGAAAAGTCCTGCAAGCCTTGGGTTTCATGGCATCCTGCATAATATTGGTTCCACGTGCCAGACTGCATATGAGAAAGTTACAGTGGTACCTAAGGAATTTATGGTCTCAGCACAAGCACAGCCTAGAAACCCAAATTCCGATAATCCCATGCCTGAAGCAAGAATTCAAATGGTGGGCTCAGGCCTGTCAATCAAACAAAGGACTGCCCTTCCACCGCACTCAACCAAGCCAGACCATCACAACGGACGCCTCAGACCTCGGTTGGCGCCCGCACATGCTGGACAAGTGCATACAAGGCTTATGGACTCAAGACCAGCTGCACCTACACATAAATCAAAAGGAAATGCTGGCAGTAAAACTGGCCATTCAAACATTCAGACCATTTCTTCGACAAGGTCAACTGTTGATAAGGACAGACAACACCACAGTTATGTGGTACATCAACAAACAGGGAGGCACACATTCGTACCCTCTATGCTGGATGGCAATGGACCTCTGGAATGTGGCCCTGAGCTTCAACATTCAGTTACAAGCAATTTTTGTGCCAGGAAAAGAGAACATACTAGCAGACATACTAAGCAGAACTACCACGGATGCCCACGAATGGATGCTGCATCCGGACATATTCAAAACCATTACAAGAAAATGGGGACTACCAGAAATAGACTTATTTGCATCCCCACAATCACCAACTGAAGAAATTCTGCACAAGGGCGTACCACCCACTTGCTTGGAAAGTGGACTCCCTATCTTTCAGTTGGAAAAACCTGACAGCATATGCATTCCCACCACTTCCTTTGATGCACAAGGTGCTATTGAAGATCAAAGAAGACCGTCCAAGGATCATCCTGATAGCTCCAGACTGGCCAAGGCAACATTGGTACCCATTACTGAGGAGCATGTCTCGGGAACAAATATGGCCTCTACCCTGGTTCCCTTACTGTTAACACAGAACAACTACAGCACCCTGCATCCAAACCTGAAAACACTGCAGCTGACTGCCTGGAACATTGCATAAGACCAAATAACCCAAGTTTATCCCAAAGGGTTAAAGACATTATCTTGGAGGCTCGCAGACCCTCAACAAGAAAAAATTATTCAGCAAAATGGAAAAGATATCACATTTGGAGTACTGCAAAGGAGAAAATGTGTCACTGGTAAACATAGCCAACATCCTGGAATACTTGGCAGAGCTCTTCCACGACGGCCTGTCCTATTCTTCCATTAAGATTCATGCATCAGCTATTTCAGCAGAATACAACTTGGATCCTCCAGTCTTCTCACATCCTCTGCTCAGGCAGTTTCTGAGAGGAATTAAAAATGTAAAACCACCTAGGAAGCCACCAATGCCAGCATGAGACTTGAACTTTGTGCTAGAAAAGTTGACACTCCTCCTTCGAACCAGCAGCAACAGCAGAATTACAATACTTATCATGGAAAACTGCTTTCCTGCTTGCAATCACTTCAGCAAGAAGGGTATCTGAGCTACAGGCATTAATGGCAGTACAGCCCTTCCTGATCTTCCATCAAGATAGAGTGTCCATGAGAACAAATCCTACTTTTATGCCAAAGGTGGTCTCCAGGGTATCTTTAAACCAAGCTATCCACCTACCTACATTCTTCCCCAACCCAAAGAACAGGGGAGAAAGACTGTTGCATACCTTGGATGTACATAGACAATTACGTTACTACCTGGACAGGACCAAGGGCAATAGAAAAACTGACCAGCTACTGGTAGCATATGCAACAGGAATGGAAGGAAAAGCAATTTCAAAACAGACAATCTCTAAGTCGATAGGAAATTGCATTAGATTTTGTTACTCCTACCATGGGAAGAAAACTCCAGAAAACATCAGGCCTCACTCTACAAGGGCTACAGCCACTACCACAGCTTTTCTCGAGGAGTGGCTACCAAAGACATTTTAGAGGCTGCTACTTGGAGCTCCGTGCATACATTTGCCAAGCATTATAATTTACCTTTATACTCCAGATCCCGAGCAGGTTTTGCCACTGCTGTTTTGCAAGGGATCTTAACTACACCATAATCTTATTTCTCCTCCTCCCCAGTTTGGCTATGGTATTCTACCCATTTGTAAGGACTGCAGATGCATCCTTGAAGGACATAGTACAGTTTTGTACCTACCATAAATGTAGATGTCCGATAGGCATGCATCTGCAGTCAGGATTACCCACCCTCCTTCCCCTCTGTGGTACTCCTAGGGTATTTGCCCATCTTGTAGCTAGCTGGGGGAATCGATTATGGTGTATTTGTTTGTATATATGTACATACATGCTTATTTTTTGTTTGCTCTCTACTATTTGGAACCATTTGCATTTATCCAAATTTAGCCTTCCTAGAAGGCACCTGGCATCTGGGGCAAGAAACACTGAGGAAAATGGCGTCGGCTGATGCCTTTATACCCGAAGAACTGCAGCTATGACGTCGGGTGAAGTGCGACACCAGCCGAGGCCAGACCCAGACTTTGGAATCCGGCCGACCGAAGGGCTGCCTGACGACAGGACAACCCATTTGTAAGGACTGCAGATGCATGCCTATCGGACATCTACATTTATGGTAGGTACAAAACTGTACTTTCATCATATTTACTGTATCAACACTTGTCTATCCAGTCCTGCATTGTCCAACTCTGTATCAGTTATTTTATCTCCTTTGCCTTCAATCATTTTTCTCCTGCATATTTCTCCAGCTCTGCTGCACTGTCCATCATGGAATTTAAATAAAGTAAATGTAGGAGGCTACATTGCCAAATCAAAACTCCAACAAATCCAGAAACAGGAAATGCTTACATGGACCACTCCACACACCAAACTGCTGAACCACCACGTTTATTAAGAAAACTTTACAATCACATTGTAAGATTTTCTTAATAAATTGTGGTGGTTCAGCAGTTTGGTGTGTGGAGTGGTCTGTCTAAGCGTTGCCTCCGTCATGGGATTTCCAGAACTGCAGTAGCAGCTCTCCAGCACCATGTAGTAGCTCTAGAGAGTGCTTAATTTCTTCTCCTCCAAGGAGTTAGGGAAGTTCTCTGGTGCTTTGGCCAAATTTCCCCTAGTCTTTGAAGATCTTGGTAGCACTGACCTAGTGGTTCTAACCAGATGAACAGTGCATAAATAAAAAATAGTGATTTACACGTCATTTAAATTAGGTTAACAGATACAGGCTGATATATGTCTTTTTGATTACAATAAGTAGTAGTACTCTGCAAAATTCTGTGATTTACCAATTACTTACCTGACTTGATTTTGCTGATATTAATTCATTAATTTTGTTTGTTGTCTAGGATAGTGACCTGATCACAAGGTTACCCATTTCAGCCACAGCTTGGGTAACAGACAGTTACTTGTAAATATATAACATGGATGCATTTAGGTTAGATATTGTCATCAAATAAATGGTAATCATGAAGCACATTAAGAACAGACCTATTTGAAGATCATTGTGATATCTGCACATTGCCTGTAGCATTCTTAAAAGTGAAACTTTAGCCTTAACATTTGCAGAGGAATGTCTAGATTTAAGCACAGACATTACAGATTATTTTTTTGGCTAGAAATTAGCTTTGCAGGTGATAAGGCTGAGACATAAAATACAATTGCACCTCATTATACTTACTAAGGTGTTCTCCTTTTTGTTTAATTATTACAAGAGTTGTTGCATGAATTGTATTGTATTTGCCACAGACAAAGCTTTACAGCATAACTTTAGTATTGATTGTGCTGTGTGGGTGCTGGTGTATATATGTATAGTTGTGCAACCAACATTCTTGGAGATCTGATTGGAGGTGCACAACTTAACTTAGTGGAAACCATGCTCACAGCCGGTTACTACATCTGCTTCACATTATATTGTTACAGCAGCAGTGGACAAGATTTTATCCTCCTCTTTAAAATGTTTCAAATGCTCATCTTGAATTTAAAATGAATTCTTATCACTTGTTTCTTCAGGTATTCTTACCTAGGTCAAAAATAATCAAAGAAACCATCTGATAGAAAAGTGTATTTTGTTACATGGCAAATATTTTACATTTTGTGGTAATCAGATGACTTGAAAATCATTTCTTGTCCTGTACCACATGTATTTTATATAGTATGTAGTTATCCTTTTTATTGCTGTTTTCTTATTATCCTTAGCCGAAATACATTTGTGTGTTGTTTCAACATGCATACCTGTTTACTTGTTTGTTGCTTTCCATAGATTAGCTAAAAGTCCTCAAATACTTGTTTGGTTCTGAACTTTATTAGAAAAAAAAATATTTCAACTGTAAGAGATCTGAACTTTATCATTGGAAAATTGACTGCTCTATCTCTAAAAGCTGTCTTTTCTACTGCCCTAACGTGTTGTCTTGAAAAAATATAGTTTTTACTGACTGTGGCATCAGTTTAGAGTATTTCTGGGTTATAATTCTTGATACAGAAAGAACCATATACAGTATCTCATGAGGACAAGATTGCTTATTGAAGAAATTGTTCTTTTATGCTTAAAATGTCTTCTACAGTACATTTTGAACTGGGCTGATCAGCTGTCAGTGTTTTATCTAAAACTGGGAAATAGAAAAAAAAAACACTCTTCCCTACTAGCAATCAAGTTAAGAAAAACAGGATTTCCAAGAAACTCCAGAAGGGAAGGTCCCCAGATCTAACTAAAGGGTACAGAGGACCCAGGAAGGTAGCAGCTGTGGGCATTATTAAAGTGAAGTCTGAGTGAGGGAAAAGTTTGGAGAGGCAATAAAGAATTCCTTTTGGTTGACTCAAACAAGTTTCTCCAAACCATGTGGTGACTTAGACAAGAGGTTGTAGTATATTATCCCCGGCTATGTTCTGCAAGGCTGGGGAAATACTGACCTTAGGTGGGAACATGATTGAGAGGTGGAAGGAACACCTAGAGGAACTCCTGAATCTGCTGGTCATGGTTCCCTCTGAGAAGGCAGTGCTAGATGCAATTGGTGGAATTTGATGCATTGTGGTGTATGACATCACTGTATGTATTAAACTGTAGATTAAATCTGTTTGGAAGTGCTGAAGGCATTGAAGAGTTCTAGAATACCATGACTTACTTGCATTTCCATCATTGTTTGACAGTCTAAGACATTACTTCTGGACTGGCAATTTGGGGTATCGGTCCCTGTTTTCAGAAAGAGATAATGACTGGAGTGTCTGTTCCACTTATAAAGAGTACATTTTACTAAGCCTTTCTGAGAATGCATATGCCAAAGGGCTGGAAAAGTGAATTTATATGGTAGTTAAGACTAATTTATGAGAAGCAGTTCAGATTCCATCGTAGCTATGGAACTGTGGTCAACTCTTTGCCCTTCCAGGTATGTTGGAGGAGTTATGAGAGTATGCCAGTACTAGCTACATTTGCTTTATGGACATTGAGAAAGCATGTGACTGCTTTCCTCAAAATATCTTTTTTGGAAATACTGCAGCAGTTTGGGGTCTCAGGGCTTTAGCTACATGCAGTTAGGGCTTTGTGTTTTAGAAGTGGGAATTGCGTGTGTGCATGTTCAGTGTTTACTCATATACATTCATGGTGAGCATAAGACTCTGCCAAGGGTGTTCCTATTTCCATAGACAGGGTATCAAGCTTCAACCAAGTTCTGGAGTATAGTCAGACTGAGGAACTAATAGCTGCATTTCTGATGTTTGTAGATTATGTTCTCTTAAACTTGATTAACTGTGATCTTTAGCATGCACTGGAATTATTTACTGTTGCATTTCTTTTCTGATCATGTTTCTGTCAAAGAAAAAGTTGATTACTCCCTTCAGCTGAGGGATAGACAGCTTTTTCAGATGTATGAGTTTAAGTTTCTTGGTACTCTGTTCATGAGAGAGAGTGAGTAGAGAAATTTGTTCACTGCCTTCCGTAATGTAGAAATTGGACCAAATTGTGAAGGAGAAGTGAGAGCTGAGCCAAAGAACTAAAGTCTAATTTTGCTATGTATTTCTTGTCCCCATCCTTCTCTGTATTCATGGCTTCCTAGGTAAAACTAGGCTAGCTGCATTTGTGGCCCATTTTAAGCCTAGCCAGTTTCTCATTTTGTGCTTGAAATAATGTATGTCACTTGGTTATAGATTGGCTTTACCCATCCCATGGTCGATAATTCTATATTACCCCTAATCAGAATAACTGGGATTATACCATAGAAAATTTGACGGGGCGTATGCTTGGGATAAAGCATTTTGGAGCTGTTTCTGTCCATTAAAAATACAGGGGCAGTCCTAGGGTAAATGTTCTGTTTCCCATCCACAGATCTAAGTTGTCCTTGAAAATGGATAGGGATGAACTTTGTTTTATGTGTCTGTTCCACAACAGTGATATCCTCAGCGAAATATACCTGTCCCTCCAAACTGTTCTGTTGATGTTGAAGAAGAGGTTTAAATTCCTAGACTAGATATTTCTGATGCCACTTAACTTGCTGATATGCAATAAATCTGTCAGTAATGGGTTGGAGGATGTCTTTTATGCCAGACAGAAATTATCTCTTAGCAGTATGTAGGATACAGAGTATAGTGACTTGGCTTTTAGTTGGTCCATGTTGGATATGTTGATTAGGCTTGTATCCTTTTAGTAAGACATCTCTGTGGGTATTCCAGTTGTTGCATGAGTCTGTACAGATTCATGCCAAAGGGGGCATTATATTCAATGATTGGCCTAATGAGGGGCAAGTAAAGGGGGCAATGACATCCTTAGATCTGGACACAATCCCTTTGTTTATAAGCTGTGCAATAGACAGATGTTGGTCAAAAGTTAGGTCACTGTTCACATAAGTTCACAAATCTTGAACAGTTAAAGCAAACTAAAAAACTCCACAGACCGCCAGGCTAGAACATCAGACTTTTAATCCAAATGTGGTAAGTGCTTTCGGGATACACCCTTCATCAGACAAATACCAACAGTACAAACACACTATTTAAAACAAATTAGATCCAATCAGAAGTCAGAATTTTAAACAAATGGTCTACGCCTCTTTAAAACAGGCTTTAAGGGTACAACCCCATTCAAACCTGGGCTCCTATCTACCCCAAGTTCAGTAATCTACTGTGTCTCACAGTACTTAGTATAACTAACAAGATCACCACCCCTAGGATTAATTTTAACCACCTGTAGGGCCATAAAACTGAAGAAATGTCCCTGATATTTGCTGATATGCTGGTACAAAGCATTATATACATTTTGCAGTCGTATAGCAGACAAATGTCTCAAAATCCTGTTTTTAAACTTACAACTGGTCTTCCCAACATAAAAAGAGGAACAGCACAGGATCAGGCCTCTAGCCTTGCTAGATCAGTTTTTTTCAGATTGGTGAAAGTGGCAGAGGCATAGAGAATGGTAGAGAGTAGATTAGTCCTGGCACTCGATTTTCTTGTAGCATCAGTGAGGTATGGTTTAATTCTATAAAGAGAGCCTGATTTAATGTGAACTTTTTTATGGTTACAGATAGGTGCTTGTCAGATTTCAAGTTTTTGTCTGTTGTGACGCCAAATAGTTTAGTGTGTGTTACAGGTTCAATCTTGCTGTTATCAGAAGAATATATTAGATAGGGGGTTTGTAGATCTTGGGTTTTGTTATTAGAGAAAATCATGATTTTATGTTTTTTAGGATTTAGGATTAACTCGGAGTCAGAGAACCAAGACTCTACTTCTGCAAAAGATAGCCAGGTAATTCATTGTAGTTTGGAGCATGAGGGGGCTGTGCAGATGAGTGTAGAGTCATCTGTTTATTGTGTGATTGTGGGTAGGTTGGTAGCAGTATACAGTTTGTTGGTAAAGATGTTAAATAGGATTGGACCTAGATAGAACTTTGAGATATTCCTGATGAAACAGGTAATAATGAGGATAGTTCGCTTTGCCAATTACAGCTTGTTTTCAGTCTGTTAAGTAGTTGTGGAATCAGGTGAGGGCAGAGTTGCTTAGTTTGAGAGACAGAAGTTAATTTACTAGTTTTTGATGTGAAACTGTGTCAAAGGCTTTTGACATATTGAGGAATATTGAGGAAACAAGTTGACCATTATTTCTATATTGGTTAACACTGTTTGTGAAACTTAAAGGAGCAGTAGTAGCGCTGTGGTTAGGTCAGAAGCCGTGTTGGGAATTAGTGAGAAGGCTAGTGGATAGTAGTTAGTTTATGAGGTGGGAGTGGATACATTTTTCTAATATTTTGTATAGTGGAAATAAAATTGCAATTGGTCTATAATTATATATGTTTGTACATATTCCTCCTTTATGAAATGAAATTATATAAACAAGTTTTCAGATTTTAGGTATCTATTGTTCAGTTATGGATCGCTTGATCAAGATGAAGACTAGGTAGGCTATTGCACTGGCAGCTATCTTAAGGTATTCGTTGGGTAGATTATCTGCAGCTAGAGATGTAGGTTTAAGCTTAACTAGCATCTTTTTCATGGTGCTGGTTTGAATGAAGGAGAAGGAGAAGGTATTAGAAGCGGTGTTGGAATCCAAAGGAATAGTTAGAGGTGTATAACTGGAAGTTTTGGTTAGGTTTAAAATGGAGTTAGTGAAGTAAGTATTGAATTGAGTGTCCGTACAATCTGATGTGTATGTACAGTTAGGAGTCGGGGTTTTAGTTTGCCCTGGGAGTAGTAGCTAATTTACAGAGTCCAGGAATTTTTTGGGGTGCTTGGGGTATTTTTGTTGGGTTTTAATGTAGTAAGTATTTTTGTCATTTTGAATCTGTTTCTTAGCTTTGTTTTTGAGTTGCCAATAGGAGTCTCGGGTAGTTTGTTTTTTGTTGGACTGGTAATGAGCCCAAGCTTTTTCTCTGGTTCTCAGAAGTGACTTGTTATTTTTTAGTTAGCTAGGGGGAAAAGTTAGTTTTTACTTTAGTCAGTCTGGAGGGTGCTTGGTTGTTTAATATATTTAGGAATGTATTATTGAAATATGATATGGCTGAGTCTAATGGGAGTGTTAATACTGGAGTCCAGTCACATTGTTGTAGAGTTGATGTAAATGTTGGAGGTGAAAAATTATTTGTGTTATGAATTTGTCTGTATAAAATACTTTTGGGGGTGTAGGTGTTGTCTTAGCATGTGGGTAGATGAGTGGTCACTAATGCTATCTGGGAGGCAATCTGAGTGCTTGATTAGTGATGGTTTGTTTGTTAATATCAAGCCTAATCATCATCTTCTTTCGGCTGTACCCGTTAGGGGTCTCCACAGTGGATCATCTGTTTCCATGTCTTCCTGTCCTCTGCATCTTGCTCTGTCACACCAATCACCTGCATGTCCTCTCTCACCACATCCATAAACCTTATCTTAGGCCTTCCTCTTTTCCTGTTACCTGGTAGCTTCATCTTTAGCATCTTTTTCCCAATATACTCAGCATATGTCCAAACCAACATAATCTTGCCTCTCTGGCTTTGTCTCCGAACCTTCCAACCTGGGCTGGCCCTTTAATATACTTATTCCTAATCCTGTCCACCCTCGTCGCACCCAGTGCAAATCTTAACATCTTTAACTCTGCCACATCCAACTCTAACTCCTGCCTTCTACAACCAATATAACATAGCTGGTCTCACTACCCTCTTGTAGACCTTCCCTTTCACTCTTACTGGTACTCGTCTGTCACAAATCACTCCTGACACTCTTCTCCACCCACTCCATCCTGCCTGTACTCTCTTCTTTACCTCTCTTCCACACTCACCATTACTCTGAACTATTGATCCCAAGTATTTAAACTCATCCACCTTCGCCACCTCCACTCATTGCATCCTCACCATTCCTCTGTCCTCCCTCTCATTTTCACACATATATTCTGTCTTAGTCCTGCTGACCTTCATTCCTCTTCTCTCTTGAGCATATCTCCATCTCTCCAGGGTCTCCTCCACCTGTTCCCTACTCTCACGACAGATCACAATGTTATCTGCAAACATCATAGTCCACGGGGACTCCTGTCTGATCTCATCTGTCAACCTGTCCATCACCATTGCAAATAAGAAAAGGCTCAGAGCTGATCCTTGATCTAATCCCACTTCCACCTTAAACGCATCCATCACTCATACCGCAGACCTCACCGCTGTCACACTACCCTCGTACATATCCTGTACCACTCTTATAAACTTCTCTGACACTCCCGACTTCCTCATACAATACCACAACTCCTCTCTAGGCACTCTGTCATATGCTTTCTCTAAGTCTACAAAAACACAATGCAACTCCTTCTGACCTTCTCTATATTTCTCCATCAACACTCTCAGAGAAAACATTGCATCTGTAGTGCTCTTTCCCAGCATGAAACCATACTGCTGATCACTAATCATCATGTCCAGCCTAATACTGACTGTCTGTTGTTTTTTTTTTTTATCTTCTCTGGTTGGTTGGGAATTGTATCAACTCGGAGAAGCCATGTAAGTTTATGAAATTTGAGGAAGTGTCAGAGATATAAGTTAGCCAATTGGTGTTAAAGTCACCCATAACTATGGTTTCTTGAGAAAATGTCAGAGGTAGCTAGTGGAGGAAGTCCTCAGTTATGTTAGGATTATTTCCAGGTGGGATTTAAACTGCTGTAATTGTTATGTATTTGTTGGGGTTTATTTCAAGTTTAGTAAATAGCATCTCTGCATTGTTGAGTATTGGTGGGTTTGGATCTAGATGTTATATTTTTAAAGTATTTTTGTAGGTGATGGCTAGGCCACCACCACATTTGTTTGGTCTGTCTAGTCTGTGGATATTGTAGCTTCAGGGTAATATTTCGTTACCACTTACTGCAGATTTTAGCCAGGTTTCAGCTAAAATGGCTATGTCTGGTGAATGGAGTGAGGGATGCATGAAATTCTTGTATTTTATTTGCCAGGCTCCTGATGTTCATATTTAGGAATAGAAAGTTTGATGTACTGTGGGCAGAGTTAGTAGTGGTCTGTGTATTTGGGATATGTGATCAGTTTAGTATGAGCAGGTTAATATTGGGACCTGGGTTTGGGTGTACGTCTCTGCTTAGTTTTATGTTGGATTTTAAATATATTGAAGGGATTAGGTATTTGTATATCAGTCTAGTGTATTTACAGAGTATTTGCAATGAGGTATGTTGTTGTAAATAACTATATGAGAACAAAGCTATTTTGGTGATGTGAAAGCGGCATGGAGCTCTGTGGAAGTGTTGAACTTTAGCATGGTGGAGAGCTGGGAATGGGTTGGTAGGTGAGGTATAAAGTGTAAGAGGGTGGTTTTGATAAGAAGTTAGAATAGAGGCTATGCAGAGAAGAATTAGCAGTGGTATGTGAAGGCATCGTGGAGTATCAAATGGTGAGAGGTAGAAAGTATGTATAGGATATAATGTAATGGTATGAGGGGTAGATTAAACATGATACTGTATCATACAAGTAGAGTTGGAGATAGACAGGAAGTTTCATTTCCTTGGTGGCAATTAGTGGAGGACTGTCTTGAGGAGGATATGGGGGAGAAGATAAGTATAAAGAGGAGGTATTAAAGTCAAGGTCAAAGTAAACTTTATTGTCATATAGATCAACACAGAGGAAAAAGTGTGTGTCACTGCACGAAATTTCGATACTCGGGCTCATACCATAAGAATTATAGTTTACAGAAGGAAGATTAATAATAATTTAAAAATACTGAAATAGAAATAAAAAATAAGATACTAAAAATAAACACAATAAAGTATAAAGTGTAAAGTGAGCTATATAGATAACAATGACATATTGCACATAAATAATGTTTGTTTACCCATTTAGCGGGTTAGGCTATGGATTTGTTGTTCAGCAGTCTGATAGCACTTGGGTAGAAGCTGTTATGGAATCTGGATGTCTTGCATGTAATGCTTCTGTAGCGCTTCCTTGTTGGCAGGAGTTTGAACATTCCATAGGCTGGATGATGTATATCCCTCAGTAGTTTTCGGACTCTGCCATAGCATCTGTTTGAATATATTTCCGGTAGGGACTGAAGGGTTGGATGCCACGGTGGTACAGAGGTAGCATTGTTACCTCATAGCAAGAGGTTCTCCCGTTCGATTCTCAGCTTGGCTTGGGAGTGCCTTCTGTGTGGAGTCTGCATGTCCTCCCCGCAGTTGGGTAGTGTTCGAAAGACATGCATGCGTAAATGGGTGTGCCTTCGTTGAAGGTTGGGCGTCGAGCTGGCACCTCGGCGTTTCGTAAAAAAAAAAAAAAAAAAAAATCTACTGCCAATCATTAGCGAACCGGAGTTCCGCTGTGGCAACCCCTTACCTGGGAAAAAGCCGAAAGACAAACAACAGGGACTGAAGGTTGGAGCCAGTGATTTTTGTGGCTTGTTTAATGATCTTATCCAGTGCCTTCCGATCAGCTTGAGAGCAATTTCCAAACCAGACAATGATGTTGTTTGTAGGAAGTGTTTGTGACCCAGCTGAGGGCTTTTGAGATATATATCCCTAGGAATTTGGTGCTGTTAACTCTCTCCACTGTGGCACCATTCATAGGTTCATAGGTTGGTACTAGGCTATCAGCCCTAGGGCCTATACAAGCCTAGCCATAACAATTCCCTGGCTATTTCTTCCCACATTATTTACTTTCCTGGACCCCTGTCTAGCAGGGCGACTGACGTGATCCCTGGGGTGAATTTCCTTTCTCCCATCCAATCGTCAAGGTTCCTCTTGAAAAGGTCCAAAGAGGCACTCTGCTTGACATGTATGGGCAATCTATTCCAGAGTCTGGGAGTCTCTGGGTCAGGAACCTATCCCTCCAGCATGTTTTGTTTATTGTGATGACAAGGTTTAGATCCCTGGAGCGTGTAGCTCTGAGGGATTGGGATTTCTTTAAGTGTAGCATGTCCAACAGCTCTGGGTTTGACATGGCCTTGTATGTTAAGCAGAGATCGCCTCTGAGTAGACGATATGCAACAGAGTATAGCTGGAGTTTTTTAAGGCGGTCAGCGTAGGGCATCTGCTTTAGGCCTGTGATTCTTTTAGTGAGGTATTTCTGAGGCCTTTCCAGTTGTTGCAGATGTCTTGAGAGGTACATACCAAATGGGGCGCTGTATTCTATAATGGGTCTAATGATGACCATTAATGATGATAGGGGTGTGTGGCTTATTTACCTTCCAAAAATTGTTGATGATTTCCTTGGATGTTCTTCGTGTTTCACTGTTGCAGTCATAACTGTAGGGTACTCCTGCCGGCAGGCAGCCCGAGGTCGGCCAGAATATCAAAGTCTGGGTCCGGCGTCGGCTGTTTCAGCAAGAACCCTGACATCAGAACGCATGGGTATAAAGCTGACAGCCGATGCCATCTTCTCCAGTCTTTCTTGTCGTGCGGTGCAAAGCAGTTCGCTAGTTGTTGGTTGGCGTTTTCAAGACAACGTGGTGTGATTGTCGTCGTTCCAAAGTTTTCTACTTCTCTTCTCAAAGCTAAGTACCCCGTTGGGGAAACCTTTTTCTTGCTCCTCCGATGTCAGAAAAAGTTAATAATTGTGTATCGTGTGGAAAACAAATGCCTCATAAAGATTTCCACTCTTACTGTCTACCTTGCTTAGGCCCTGACCACGACGTTTCTTGCTGTCAGTTCTGTGCCAGGTTTAATTCTCGCACTATCAAGCGTAGGTATGATTGGGCCTTGAATTACTCGGTGAGCGATTTAATTATAGGATGTCGTCGGATACTTTACCGACTACCGGAATACAGAAGAAACGCAAAGACAAGGACAGGCCTCCGAGGTCCAAACAGGATACTTTGCAGCCGGAGCCAGCTTCGGGTTCGGCGGTCATCAGTGAGGCGCTTTTGCAGCTCCTGTCGTCCGCCACTTCAGAACCGATGGCCGACATGGACTCCCATGGGGAGCAATCTAGGCCTAGTAATTTGTCTGCTGCAGGACCTTCGGACGTCGCTCCTTCAGATGGGTCCAGAACCGCTGTGCAGGTACCGGCTTCTGAGGGGGTCTTCAGGCCTTCCCATATTACTATTTCCACAAAGACAAAGGCTAAGTCAAAGACTCATGTTAAACCCAGACTTTCTGCTCAAGCTTCTTCGGATTCAGCTCCTAAGACCCAGAAGCAATTACTACGGATGGCTGAGGATTTATTAACTATGATTAGGGGCTCTCACCCTCCTCCTGACAAAAGGCCTAGACAGGATATCCTTTATGATTCCTCTGATCAGGCTTCTGTATCTTCTGTTTCTTCCTCTGATCAGGATTACTCTTTTCCTCCTTATGAGGATTCGGATGCAGAGGATTCTGTTCCCTCTGCCTCTCCCCCTGAAGATTTCTCTTTTGGGAAACCTTGCATGAGATGAGGGAGCATTTTCATTGGGAAGGTCAGGATTATTCTGCTTCCAAAAAGAGGCTTAGGGAATTTCTTCTTCTCCCTCAACATAGGCCTTTAGCTATTCCTCCTGTACTTGACATTGTGGACGATGCCTTCTCTGAAGCTAACTTGAATCCTGATTCCATGCCTCCTGCTCCTTCTAAGCCTGATAGATTTTACAGGGTCCCTGATTCCCATCAATTCTTATTTAAGAACCCTTCTGCTGATCCTGAAACTATTTCGCAGGGTTCCAAGGCTGCTAAGGCCGCCTCCTCTAAGAATCCTATCCCCTCTGAAAAGGATTCTCGTGCCTTGGACAGGTGGGGCAAAAAGGTTTATACTTCAGCTACCCTTTCTATTAGAGCTTTAAATTGCCAGTTTCACATGTTTAAGTATCAACAGTTTCTTTTATCTGTTTTAAAACAAAGGCTTTCTACCTTTCCTGCATGTGCTGAGGACAAGGAATTACAGGATGTGTTGCATGCAACTGAACAAGTTAGAAAACATAGTTTACATTGTTGTTTTGATGCCTTAGAGGCTTCCTGCAGGGCTGCTGCCTCTGGTACTGTTATCAGGAGACATGCTTGGCTTCGTGAGCAGAATTTACCTGAACAAGTTAAGGCTAAATTGCTAGATGCCCCTGTTCAGCATGATGTCTTATTTGGATCTAAGGCTGAGGAGGTTATTAAAAAGATGGAAGAAAAAGCCAAGTCTATGCAGACTGTAAAAGATTTTTGCAAGTACAGCCTCCTAGATTTTCTAGAAATTGGCCCTCCAAAATTGGTCTTTTCCCACTTCTGACAGGCCTCAAAGGGGAAGATATAGACGCTCCAGAGGTCGGGGCAGGCTCAGGCCTCTTACAGATCTAGACAGTGGACTGCTTCTTCACCTAGAAGGGGAGAAGACAGACCTCAAACCCAAAGAAAGCAGACCCAATGACTCCCTCTGTTGGGCTACAGGTCTTCCTTCCCTGGATGCCCCTCTCGGAGGAAAACTTTCTCTTTTACCAGAATTGGACTCACATTACCCAGGACAAATGGGTGTTAGACGTGATTTTGAAAGGCTACAGATTCCACTTTCACACTCTGCCAAGGCCTTCCGGCTGGCCAGATCTGCCAAAACATCAATGGACAGAGGCCTTAAATCAAGTGGACGCTTTATTAGCCTTAAGAGCCATAGAACCTGTTCCACCTCTAGAGGTGGGGAAAGGTTTTACTCAAGACTTTTCTGGTCCCAAGAAAACAAAACTCCTGGAGATCTATTCTGGACCTCTCAATATTAAACACCTTTTTGGAAATTCCAAAATTCAAGATGCTTACACTTCAACAACTTCTCCAAATGCTCTCACAAGATGCTTGGATGGTAACATTGGACTTAAAAGAGGCTTACTTACACGTCCCCATAAGGCAACAATGCAGAAAGTACCTCAGTTTCAAGGCAGGCTCGAGACACTTCCAATTCTCTGTACTGCCATTTGGCTTATCTACTGCGCCCAGAGTTTTTACCAAATGCCTGGCTCCAGTAGTAGCTTACTGCAGACTTCAGGGGATTCAGATTTACCCCTATCTGGACGACTGTCTAATTCAGGCAGACAGCAAAGACCTTTTACTTCAACACCTGCATTTTGTTCAAAGTCTTCTCCAACTACTGGGTTTCTCAGTGAACACAAAAAAGTCACATTTGATTCCTTCTCAACGAATGACCTTCTTGGGAGCTGTTCTAGACACAAATTTACAGATGGCCTTCCTTACTCCAGAAAAACAGTTACAGCTGGCTTCAATCTTCAAGACCTTGGCAACATTGACTCAGCTCACTGCAAGGAAATTCCTGCAGGCTTTGGGCTACATGGCCTCTTGCATCCTGTTGATTCCAAATGCGAGGCTTCACATGAGGAAACTTCAATGGTACCTAAAGAGTGTTTGGTCTCAGCATTGCCACAGTCTGGATACAATGATTCCACTGATTCCCTGCCTCCAGAAGGAATTCCTTTGGCGGTCCAGGGCGTGTGTTTTGAACGAAGGGAAGCCCTTTTATCTTCCTCAACCTACTCAGATCATAACCACGGACACCTCGGATTATGCTTGGGGAGCTCATTTTCTAGACAAATGCCAACAGGGCTCTTGGACAAACAAACACCTGCTATGGCACATCAACTTGAAAGAAATGTTAGCAGTCCAATATGCTCTTCTAGCCTTCCAGTCTCTTTTGAAGCCAGGACCTCTGCTAATTCGAACAGACAATACCACAGTCATGTGGTACATAAACAAGCAAGGGGGCTCTCATTCTTACCCCCTTTGCAGACTTGCCATGACTTTATGGGATTCAGCCCTAAATTTGAATCTGGATCTTCAGGCACAGTTCATTCCAGGAAATCAGAATCTCTTAGCAGACAGTCTAAGCAGAAACATTTTGGATCCTCACGAATGGATGTTGGACCCCAACTTATTCAGCAAAATAACTGCAGTTTGGGGCTGTCCTCAGATAGATCTGTTTGCATCCCATCTCAACCATCAGTTGCCTCTCTTTTGCACCAGGTCCTTCCACAAGACAGCTTGGAAAGTGGATGCCCTGTCCTTCAGCTGGAGGAATCTTTCGGGATATGCCTTCCCTCCTCTTCCCCTTCTGCTTCGGGTATTGCTAAAGATAAAGCTGGACAAACCCAGACTGATCATTTTGATAGCTCCAAATTGGCCTCGTCAGTTTTGGTACCCAACTCTACTGCACCTTTGCTTGGAACCCCTTGAGTCTTCCTCTGACCCATTCTCTACTGTCCCAGCATCAGGGTCAGGTATTTCACTCTCAAATCAAGACTCTCTGCCTGGCAGCTTGGCTCATCAAAGGCAATTGATTCCTTCTTCTCTTCCTAAACAAGTTTTGGATATTCTTTTGGAAGCTAGGTGTCCTAGTACAAGGAAATCTTATGCTTCTAAATGGAAAAGATTTTGTATTTGGATGCAGGATCGTGGCTCTGATCCTTTAATACCTGATATTCCCTCTCTTTTACTTTATCTCTCAGACCTTCTGATTAAAGGTCTTTCCTTTTCTTCCATTAAAATTCATGCTTCTGCTATTTCGGCTCATTTCAATTGTGATCCTCCCATTTTTTCCCACCAGCTGGTTAGACAATTTCTGAGAGGAGCTAAGAATTTAAGACCTCCTAGATCTCCTCCTGTCCCTCCTTGGGATCTCAACTATGTCTTGGAGAAGCTTACTTTGCCTCCTTTTGAGCCTGCTGCCTCTGCGGATATTAAGTTTTTATCCTGGAAGACAGCTATCTTGTTGGCCTTGACTTCTGCCAGAAGGGTATCTGAGTTACAAGCCCTCATGGCGTGGAACCATACCTCATCTTCCATCAGGACAGAGTTTCCTTGAGGACCAATCCTACTTTTATGCCTAAGGTAGTTTCTAGAGTGGCTCTAAATCAGACTATTCACCTTCCTACCTTTTCCCAAAACCCCCAAATAAGGGGGAAAGGATTTTGCATTCATTGGACGTGCACAGGCAACTACGTTTTTACCTGGACAAAACCAAAGATTTCAGAAAATCAGATCAATTGCTTATCTCATTTGCTTCCAGTTCTCTAGGTAAAGCTATTTCTAAGCAAACTATTTCCAAATGGATTGCTCATGGAATAAGATATTGTTACTCTCGTTATGGAAAACAGATTCCAGGTACTGTCAGGACTCATTCTACTAGAGCAGCTGCCACTTCAGCAGCCTTTCTCAGAGGAGTTCCTACCAAGGACATTCTGGAGGCTGCCACTTGGAGCTCTGTGCATACCTTTGCCAAGCACTATAACCTCCCTTTGTACTCTAAGTCTAGGGCAGGCTTTGCCTTTGCTGTTTTGCAGGGTCTTCTAGCTGCTCCTTCTTCTTCATAACCTCCTCCCGTGTTCTCAGCTTTGGGATTCTACCCTACAATTATGACTGCAACAGTGAAACACGAAGAACATAGTACAGTTGTGTATACCTACCATAAATGTAGATGTTTGAGTGTCTTCACTGTTGCAGTCGGTGTTTCCCTCCCTCCAGACTCCTCTTGTTTCTTTTTGCTTACTTTGTTTTCTTTTCCAAGACCTTTCTGGTGTATTTGTGTTTCCCTTGGGACACCTTTTGGTTTTATGGGGGTTTCTGACATCAGGGGCAAGAAAGGCTGGAGAAGATGGCGTCGGCTGTCAGCTTTATACCCATGCGTTCTGACATCAGGGTTCTTGCTGAAACAGCCGACGCCGGACCCAGACTTTGATATTCTGGCCGACCTCGGGCTGCCTGCCGGCAGGAGTACCCTACAGTTATGACTGCAACAGTGAAGACACTCGAACATCTACATTTATGGTAGGTATACACAACTGTACTTTTTCCCAACATTTAGTGCTAAGTTAATAGTTAAACATTAATTAGTTGACATTTAGTATAAGTTATTAGTAGGTGGGTTGAGGCTTATGAGCTATTAGGTTTGTGAGTGGATGAGATTATGTGCTGGGAGTGCTTTATGTCAGCTAAAATGTAGGTGTAGTGGGGTTGGGGGTGAATTGGGGGTAAGGTAGGTGAGCCCGAGCGTAGTGAGGGCAAACAGAGTGGGTTAGCCTGATTTTGAACATTTGTAACAGAGGCAAAACTAAAAAAAAAACTATCAGTAAGTGTCTGAAAGCCTTTGAGTTATAGCTATTGCAGACATAGTAGTGTGATGACAAACACTAAATGTAGTCAGAGGAGTTGGAACACACCAAAGTTAAAGCTGAAGCTGCTATAGGATTTCAGGTTGTATGTAATGGGTAATGCAGCCAGAATAATGGAAAAGAGATTGACTGGTTGATGCAGGGCGACAAGGCTGAGTAGGGGTTTATCTGGATGTGTGGAAGATACCAGGCAGGGATGTATAGGTTAGCAGTGCTATGTGGTAATTGTAAGGTTCTGAGCAAGATAGAGTCTGAGAGTTGAACATCATTCACAATCAGCTCAGTGTACTGCTGCATTCTTTTGAGGTAACGAACATAACTAAAAAAAGGCTTGAGATTGTCTTTGGCTTGGATAGCTAGTTTAGCCTCAAACTTGACTTTAATAAATTCCTCTGTGCCCCTGAGTTGCTTGTTTATGTCATTGACAGGGGCTGTAACAGTCTGGGAATTTCTCTTCTTACTTTTGGTCAAAAATCTTTTACTTTTATTACAGAATTTGTTGATATTATGGTTCCACCGCATGGGTTTGTTTCTGGGGTTTGCCCTGCACTTGTTCCTAGGGGGTACAGCTGTATCTAGGCAGCTGTTTACATGCTGGTATAGTGTGCTGGTGGTGTATGTTTCTCCTTATTCTGTGGAGTTAACTAGGTTTGGTGAGGATTTGACATTTGTCAAAGTATCAGTTAGGAATAAGTAGTTTATCTTAAAGAAATTTCTAAAGGTACCTTGGGTGGAAGGGAGCTCTCGGTACAGTTTTATTTCAAACAATATGACTGCTTTATGGTGAGACCTAACAAGTGATGAAAATACACAAGGGATGGTGCAAGATCCTCCCATATTAGTAAGGACAAAATCCAAGATGTTCTTCTCCCTAGTGGGTACTCTAATTAATTGTTTCAGGGCATTTCTATTGACAAAATCCAGGAATATCTGCTATTGTGCACTAGTGGTGATGTAAGTTTCCCAGTCTATATTTGTATAGTTTAGCTCACCTAGGAAAATGGTGTTGGGTTTAATACTGAGTGATTTTAGCTCCTGTAGATTGGCATTGCGGCTTTGTTTTTTTATACAGAGAGTTCTGTAGCCAGCTAATATATGGTATGGGACCTTTCTGATGCTTATTTGGACATGAGGAAGCTCTAGTGCATCATGCTGCTTTATCAGCCTTGATATGAGTCTATTCTGGATGTAAATTATAATAGCTCCACCTTTTTACCCTCCTACACATTATCTGGGGTATATGTGTGGAAGGCGTTATAGCCCTGCACATCCGGAGTACTGTCTGCTATTTTAAACCATGTCTTAGTCACTACACAGATGTTAGTGTCTTCTAGGGTGAGAAGGGCTTGCAGGGAGTGAAGTTTCTTCTTCAGGCTCCTAGCATTGATTAGTAACACCTTCATATTGTCCTTTGCGTGTTTTGTTATTTTGGTATGTTTATCAGGTATGGATTGCCTAAAAAAGGCACTATGGGGTGGACAATGTCTTTGCCAGTAATCAAAACTCTAGAGGGGACAGATGCACACCATCCCTGGCAAAGCACTGTGGTCTGACAATCATATCTTCTCAGGCTGAGAAATATTGGACCTCCTTTGAATGGCACCAAAAACTAAGCCAATTATTTTTTGCTCATATCGCAGCATCATCCTTGGAGAAGGTAGAATGCTGCTCAATGCTAGGCTCATACCTGCCTTGGGCAGATAGTCTATGTCTGTCTTCATGTAATCCATGGAAGTACACTTCAAGTCATTGACACCATCATGAACTATAACAGAGTCTTGCTGGTATTTGTTGTTCAAAGACTTGAGTGAGATCCTGGCACCAGACAAACAGATAACTGTCCCTCTTTCCTCACTCAGCCTGGTAAGAGTCACATCTGTATGTCTTTCAATGGAGGTCACTTATAACAAGAATGTTTGGTTGGGTTGATGCCTGCCTTGTGGGCTCATCATCTGTGACTTTGGGACTCCTTGTGGTATGTGAAGAAGTAGGCCTGATATGCTGAATGTGCTTTGTGCCTGTGGTGTGTTCTGTAGGTCTTTGAGGTTTAGGGAAGTTAATCTTTAGAATGCCTGCATGTGATGGATTATGTGTATTGTGATGGTTTTGTATAGGTGTGTTGTGTGGTGTATTGATGACAGTTTTGGTGTTTGAGTATACTGTATATGAGATTTTTGAATCCAAGGATATTATATATGTACATCTCTCACACACTGTGTTATGCTGTTTGAGTAGTAGATGATCGTCAGACAACATGAGACAATTCTTACACTGTCCCAAGATACCCATCTCAATCAGGCAGGCTATAGAAGTTGTGGGGAAGTGCTGCCCCATGGTACGGGCTGGAATGACTCTGGGGCAGGAGTAACTATAACTGTTTGGAGTACGCTTTTAGAATGATGTTTAGGTGGACTTGGTACTGATTTCAGCACAAAACAACTAGCCTGGAAACCTCCTTCTGCCACCAGCAAGAAGCAGTAAACTAATTATAGTACAAAAACTAACTAATGTGCTACTAAAATCAGTGCAAACAGTATCAGTACACTTAGTAATAAGCAGTTTTATCGAAGGTCTTTTAAAATGTTGAATAGTTTAAGAGGAAACACTTTGCAAAAATTATACTTATGTGTTTATTGTCAACAGCCAATAAACGGGGAGAGGGAGCGAATTATGTTGTCAGATACACTGGATGTAAGGACACAAGTACAACAGGGTAGGAGGAAGGGAAAACCATTAGACCCTTAGCTGTGAGTTGACTGGACTGGAACTGCCCCACTGCAAAGACAAGTCCTGACCTAGCCTGACAGGTACTCAGTACACAAGAATGAAACCAGGAATTAATAACAACAATTAGACTCAATGGAGGAATAAACTGCCGCGGTTGTACAGCGGTAGCATTGTTGCCTCACAGCAAGAGGTTCTCCTGTTCGATACTCGGCTGGAGTGCCTTCTGTGTGGAGTCTGCATGTCCTCCCCGTGGTCGAGTGGCCTCCGAAAGACATGCGTGAATGGGCGTGCCTTCGCTGAAGGTTGGGCATCAGGCTGGCAACTTGGCACCATAAAAAAAAAATCTACTGGTAATCATTAGCGGACCGGAGTTCCGCTGTGGCGACCCCTAACTGGGAAAATCCAAAAAGACAAACAAGACTCAGTGGAGAAATAAACAGGACTTTGAGTAAGGCACGGTACAAAAACAAACTTGTAAATGTAAAATAAAAATAAGTACCGGACCAATACGGCTGGCTTCAACAAAGTTTAATAGTACAAACAGTATAAAGAGAGAAAAGTAAGCACTTTCACGATTACCGCATCGCTTCCTCAGACTGTTTGGTGAATGAAATTCATATGATTATAAGTCAAAGTCAACCAATCAGCTATTAAGGGCAGCTCAAACCAATTAACGCTAAAATATACATGCACTGAATATATAAAATGCACAACATTACAATCATTAAAACATAGAATAAAACCAGGAAAAAAAACATGCCGAAATAATTGTGTTAATGTTTAAGTGAATGTGCTCCAAGAAATGGTTTCAGACTGGATGCCCCATTCAAGCCAGGAGGTTTATCTGCATTGAAAAGTAGAATCCATTCTTGTTATATGCTGCCTCTGTTCTGTTTACTAGGTCACCTCCCCGCAAACCCTCAACTAGTGTCTGCAGCACTAGAAACTTAAAAGTATGTTCTGTCCCATGTTGTATACAGTGCTGTGCTAACGCATTAGTACATTTCTTGTGCTTATTGTCCCTGTAATACTCAAGGATAAGATCCTTCAGAGGCCTGTTAGTTTTGCCTATATAAAAAGGATGACAAACTTGGCAACTGCTGAAGTAGACAATAGTGGAGGTCTTGCAATCCGCATAAATATTAAGCTGTACTTCAAAGTCAGCATAGGGGTGTGAATAAGTTGAGCATGTCCGGGTATATTTATAAGCTGAGTAAGACCTGCAGACAAAGGTGCCTAATCTGCTTAATCGAGCCTCTCTCCTATTATGCTGTGATCTGTAACAAAGGTGCCGTTTCAGAGACTTATTATTCTTAAAAGCAAAATGTGGTGTTTTATCTATAATGTCTTTAAGTTCTTCTACAGTATGCAAGGAATGCCATTTACTTTTTATAATCTCACAATATTGAATAATATCACTAAAAAATGATAGAGAAACTCCAAAAGTGTTACTATCAGTAGAATGTAACTGGTGTATCAGAAGCTACCCTATCTGTGAAATATGGTCTACACCTGCCTTCCCTCTCTTTCCATGCATTAGTGATACGAGTCAATCTCTGATTCACTATAACCCCTCTCTAAAAATTCTTGTTTAAGAGAGTTAATGGCTATTGATAACTGAATATCATCATTGTGCAGTTTCATTAATCTGTAGACCTGGCCCTTTAACACATTGTGGGTAACGTGTCTAGGGTGCATACTGTTTGTATGTAAATAGTGACTGAAAGGCTGACATTGAAGATATGGGCGTCAGAAGTGTAGCTCCTTTGCTGGGTAGCTGAGTTTACTCTTTATTATAAGGCAAGGACAGCCATTGCTCTTAAATGCTAAGAGAAGTCAGTTGAAGTTGTGTAGGCACCTTGTAACGATGCCTCCATTGAGCGATGGCCCTTGGGCAGACCCAAGGCATCTTGAAGAGAGTTGTTTTTCATCTTGTTTGTGGTTTCCTGTAGATCCCTCAGGATGTGCTGGAGCCTCTTACTGCAGTAGAGAAATGTTATCTACTGTGCTCAGTTTGCTACAGCCATGACCATCACCATGACAAGTGCTTTGCGAAATGATGACGATGGTTCATGCTTACTATAGATGGCAACTTGGATATCATGCTCAAGGATTAAAAGGCATCAGACTGACCAGTTTTTTGTTAATTGTTGGAAATTAAGGAAGGTCGGTTCACCAAGCGCTTTTCAAAGGACTGAGCAATTGCACTGACTTTTAATATGACAGACACAATGAAAATATTGAAAGAAGCAGTCAGATCTCAATCTAGAAAGGAACCAACCATATAAGCAACATCGTTCTTTAGAAATATCATTGAAGGTGCCACTTAGGTTTCTTTTCATAGATTTACAGAATATTTAAGCTTAAATTCCCTGTGCAGAGCTAGGACAGGTTGTGTTTGTTTTGCAAAGGATGTTCTCATAGTTTCAACATCCCTTTTCTTGTTGATGTTTATACATACTACTTTCTACCTTTCTTAAGTGTTTGGATGTGGCATTCAGCAGAAAACATCCAATGATAAGAATAGTATAGCTGTGTAAAGTTCAAATTCACGTCATCTTTCAAGTGGCAGTTTCCCGTTTCTTGATGACTGTACAATCTCAGAGTTGTTATTTCTGAGTAGCAGTAGATATAGCCTACACATTTATTTCAGTTGTTTGCTTCCTGATAAGACACCACAAAAGGTAAATAATGGTATAAAAAGCTGGCTTATTGGCAGATCAGTGATCTTGACAGCTTTAACTTAATGAGCTAAAGTCTGACAAGTTGGCTGTTCAGGTGCAGCTAAAATTGGGTAAGACAGCGATTCAGGTTGTAGCCTGCTATAGGTCCCCAACCATGTCCCAAGACTCACACTCCACGTTCCTAAGCACCCTGGAAAATATTAGGGTCCAACCTAACACTCATATTGGGCGACTTCAACTATCCCTCCATTAACTGGGAAAACTGCTCATGTACCAATACACTTCCACAACATTTTCTGGAATTCATTAATTCCAGTGCCCTGGACCAGCTTGTTCTTAGCCCCACTAGAGGTAGCAACATCCTTGACCTGGTCATTACTAATATGGGCAACCGTTACTCTACACCAGTAGTCAACTCCTCCCTGGTTAGATCTGACCACAAACTAATCACCTTGGAAATCCACCCCCACCCCGCAAAGGTAACCACCATGAAAAACTTCTCCAAAACTAACTTTGGGCTCCTAAAAACAGAGGTGGCTAACTTCATGGCACCCATGCAAATGGAGAATAGTTGCATGACCGCCGAATTATACACCAATGCACTGTACGAACATGTACACAAATGCATGGATCTCGCCATACCCAGTAAAACCAAGACACTCATCTCCAAAAAAATAAAGCCAATCTGGTGGCCCCCTGCATAAACAAACTCTTCAACAGAAGGAGGAAACTCATGTGGAATAAGGTGAAGTCTCAAGACTGGAAAACCCTTATCAGCCTCAACAAAAAGTTGAGATCCCCCATCAAATCCTCTAAAGCTAGCTATGAAAACAGAATTGCAGCAGATAGTAAAGACAGCCACAAGGCCTTCTGTAGTTATATAAAGAATCTCCACGGCAATACCCAGATTTGCTCTGAGCTACTGCACAATGGTACCTCCTATACTGAGCCAACAGATATTGCCAATATACTGGCCGACAGATTCAGTGCTAACTTTACCCCCCCCCCCCCCCATGACCAGTCACAAAACCAGTTGATTGCCAGGCACTCAGTATTATTGCTGCACAGGTTAAAACAGCACTGTCCAAGGCCAAGAATGCAGCTTCTATAGGACCTGACAATATCCCTGACTGTGTTCTACATGAACTACAGAGTGAACTGGCACCTCACCTGTGTGCTCTGTTCAATCACAGCCTCACCTCAGGCTTTGTCCCTACCAAATGGCGCACTGCTACAGTCATCCCTCTCCACAAAGGAGGAGCGACTACAGACCCTGGGAATTATCACCCCATTAGCCTGATGAGACTGATATGCAAAGCTATGGAATGCATCATCATGGACCTGATAAACAGTTTGGTTTTGTGAAGGGTAGCTCATGCCTGCTCAATTTGGTCAACTTCTTTGAGTCAGTCACCAGAGCTGTAGATGAAGGCAAGGTGGTTCATACAGTCTACCTTGATCTGGCCAAGGCCTTTGATATCATTCCCCACTCAGGAATCATAGAAAAAACTCACTAAGCTAGGCATCAACCCCTATATCACTAGTTGGGTTGCAAACTGGCTCACAGGTAGAACCCACAGTGTAAAAAGTAGCTGACTCCAAGTCAGACTGCTGACCTGTCACAAGTGGAGTCCCACAGGTTTGGATCTTGGGTCCTCTCCTGTTTGGTATCTAATTCTCTTGAGTCCAGGCCAATACGAAGGGACTCTGGCTGACAAAGTTTGCAGACAATTTCAAGTTGGGAGCTATTATTAACTCCTCAAGTGATGTTGACATCCTATAGAAAGGCCTCACTGAGACCAACGACTGGTGTCAGAACCATGGCCTTAAGCTCAATGCCAAAAAAATGTGTTGTCATCCTCTTTGGGAAAAACCCAATTCCCATTAATTACCACACTGATGGTAGCCACTGAACACAGAAGGCATTATAAGAGATCTGGGAACACAGGTTGACAGCAACCTCTCTTTTGACCACTGCATTGTCACTGTGGTCAAAAAGTCCTTCTATGTGGCACATCGCATTACTAAGGGTTTTGCATCCAGGAAGAAAGAGGTCATTGTCTCCCTCTACTCTTCCCTCATTAGGCCAATCATTGAGTGCAATGACCCATTTGGCATGTACCTCACTAAACACCTGCAACAACTGGAGAGGCCACAAAAGTACCTCACAAAGAGGATCCTAGGCCTTAAACATTTGTCCTATATGGACAGACTCAAAAAACTCCATCTATTCTCTGTCTCATATTGCCTACTTAGAGGCGATCTTTGCATGACTTACAAAGCCATGTCTGACCCAGCTCTGTTAGAAATGCTACATCTAAGGAAATTCCAGTCCCTCTGCACCACACACTCCAGAGACCTCAACCTCATTACCACAATCAACAGAACAAGCTTGAGGGACAAATTCATAACCCAGAGACTGCCCATGCTATGGAATAGACTTCCCATACATGTCAAGCGGAGCACTTCACTGGCCCTCTTCAAGAGAAATCTTGATGAGTGGATGAGAAATAGAAAATTCACCCCCAGGGATGTCTCCAGTGGCTTTACTTGACAGATGTACTGGGAACTAAGGTCGGGTAGCATGATGCCATGGTAATCCTATGGGCTAGGTTGTAAAGGCTCCAGGGCCATTAGCCTAGTATACACCTATGAAGCTATTATGTGCCAGACCACTTTAGTCATCTCCTGATGGGAACCCTACCTCAATATCCTGTGTACTGCCTGTTATATGAGTATTTATATTTGTTACACATTATATATTCATAAATCTATTAACTGTTTTCTGGGTATTTATGGCTGAATTTTAATTTTAGTGTCTTCTGTGGAGGATTTGATTTTTTTTTTTAAACAAATCGTGAATTTTCATTTATTATAGACTTTTATCTGTTCATCACAATAATAAAAAAGAAAGAACCTAAGGCGCATTTATAAATTATAACCATGTCAGAATGCACAAGTTGCTCTGTGAGATGGCTCAGACCTGGGAGGACGGTCTGACTACTTTGGCCTGTGACTAATGTGAGAAGAGACATTGCAAGTAATACCTAAGGGTTATGGATATGGTTCCCAGGAGCATATAGCCCACAATTCTAGAATCTAAAGTCTTATACATGTGACATTAGAAGCAGACATCCTATAATTCTAGGATCTGCTGTTGTGGGGAATATGTCACACAGAGGTCAGTTTTATTGTGTATTTATAAGACCCACAAACCATTGGTTGATATAGATATATATCTCACGCAGTAGAAGAGAAGGGGAATATATCCCAGTTATTACAGTAGACTCATAACTGCAATGACAACCAGCTGATCTGCTAAGAAAAAGGAGCTGGCAAATTAGCTGTCAAACACTCACACAACAACAATCTTTGACAAACTCTTATAATTTTGCATACACAGTAAATACACACACACACACACACACACACACACACACACACACACACACACACACACACACACACACACACACACACATAAACCAAGGGTTAAAAAGGTCACACAGACAAACAATTCAGTACAAACTGTACAAAAAACATAGCCAAGCTAGGGGTTTCACTGTGCGATACCTTAATCCTCATGTAATTGAGACCCATGGGATATATCTAAATGACTCCTTCAGGACATCATGCTTGTCCACAACTAGTACGGTTTGACTGTATTGGCCAGAATGTATCAATAAAGACTTAAAAAAAGTAAAAAGTCATGGGCATTCAGACGCTGCATAGCTGAAACACTTTGGGCCATTTGCATATATCCCATGGGCCTCCTTTACAGGGGTTTAAGATATCACACAGTGAAAACACAGTTTATATATTTATATGTGTGTGTGTGTGTGTGTGTGTGTGTGTGTGTGTGTGTGTGTGTGTGTGTGTGTGTGTGTGTGTGTGTGTATGTATTTATATTTATACATACATATGTGATTGTAGAATGTTCTGCCAGCATGCAAAAGCTTCAAAGCAGACTATATTAAGGCCAGCACATTGACAGCATACTAATCAACACTCCTGCACCACGTTACTTATGTTTACTTTCCCTAATTGTAACCCGACCCCTAAACTTACACATTACTGTAAGGAAGATCCTTTCTTTAACAGTGCTACTACACAAAACACTGTGACACACACTTGTAACATTAAACATGTGCAACACTAAAATATTTCCCTTACCTAGCCCTTATTCTAACCCTAACCAAAAACACTCACACACACACACTCACACACACACACACACACACACACACACACACACACACACACACACACACACACACACACGCGTGCTCATACACACATGCACACACCCCCACTCCCATTCCACTTACTTTCACAATAACTGTTCAAAAACATACACACATGTATGCATGTCTGTGTGCGTGTGTTCTGTGTACTCTGTATAAGCATAGTTAAGGTTTAAGTGCTGTAATATATTGGCATTTCTTTTATTTAAATTAAAAATACAGGAAACAGAATATGTTCTGAAGTTAAACGTTTTCATTTCTGCATATGATGTTCATTTAAAATCTGTGGTGCAAAGATGGGAACGATATTGGTTCCCTCTAGATACCTAATGAAAGAAGGAATGCCAGTAAAATTAATATTATAGTTAAAACAAATCCAAAGTATTGAATTCTCTAAACACAGAAAATGTAAATAATAGGATATGTTGCAATGTCAAATTACTTTGAAATAAAAGATTACAAATGTCTGATATGGAGGTATGTACTTTGCCCTTGCAATCCACACTACTGAGAGTTCTATACCCACACCCCAGCCTCTGAATATACTAGCGCCGTAATCACTGTTTAGTCTAGATTGGTTATATTGTCTTGTATAGTCTGACTTCTTTTGGCTTTTTTTGGTTAGGGGTCACCACAGCGGATCACCGGTCTGCAGATTGATTGGCGGTGGATTTTTATGGTGCCGAGTTGCCAGTCCGACCTTCACGGAAGGCACACCCACATGCGCACGCACCTACCTGCAAGTCTTTAAAGCTCACTCAGCTGCAGGGAGGACATGCAGATGCCACACAACCTCCCTGCAGCTCAGTGAGCTTTAAAGATATGCAGGTAGGTGCGTGTGCCCCAGGTAGGTGCATGTGCCCTGCCTGCATGTCTTTAAAGCCCACTCAGCCGCAGGGAGGACATGCAAACACCACACGTCCTCCCTGTGGCTGAGTGAGCTTTAAAGACATGCAGGTAGGCGCGTGTAGGTGTGCCTTCCATGAAAGTTGGTTGTCGGGCTGGCAACTCGGCACCATAAAAATCCACTGCCAATATTGTCTTGTATAGTCTAATGAAGTATAAATGTAGTATAGGGGACACGGAGGCTGAGGCCTCACATTTGGAAATTCACTGGAGTTGCAGCACCTCCGAGTTGCATGTTTTATTTAAACTGTGTAACTGTTGACCACTTCCACATTGAAATGTATGTTTTTTAACTTTTCATTATTTAACTGTATACTATGAAAAATTGTCTAGTTGTTTTATATAGAATATAGTGTTTTATTTGCTTTGGATTAGACTATTGTTTTAATGTTAATGTGGATATATTTGTTACGCTAATTTTGTTAATAGTTAGTTGATTAGTTAGTTTTAAATGATGGTGAGGTAGTCTTGGTTATTATGTTTGAAGAATCAGTCTGAAGACTGTGAAAGAGCTTACCTTGTGTATTTTGTTTACATTAAAATATTTGTTTTTATTCAGATGTGGTGATCGCACTTTTTTTTTTATTTTATATTATAACTGTTGACTATTTGGATATTTTCATTAGTTTAATTTTATATGGCAGTAATTTGACATTGAAGTATATCCTAGAAATTCTGCATTGACAAGGTCATTAACGTGTGTGTGTGTGTGTGTGTGTGTGTGTGTGTGTGTGTGTGTGTGTGTGTGTGTGTGTGTGTAGGGGAAGATACCAATGAAATATTTTAATTTCTTTTTCTGTGTAGTGATTAAAAGAGGATGAACTAAATGAGGAACCAAAATAAATAAGTTTTCAACAATTACTTAATTTTACTTTTTAAATGATCGTTTTCAAAACATGCCAGTTTACTGGTTGGGTGGTAAACATTAACCTGCACTGAAACTTCCTAAGGGTGGCACATATCTCTTTCTGTTGTATTGGAACTTGTCTCACCACCTGGATATTTCAGTAAATGTTGATAACCACCTTGACAGTTATTTGTTTTTACCTAGAAAGAACTGTAGGGTACAAGGAAAGAGCTGTGTGGTCATCATGAGCACCTTATTTATTGTTACTTAGTGCAAAAGTGAAAGCTGTTGTCTGCAACATGTTGACTGGAAAATAAAAGTATCAAAGACTTAACATTGTTAGATTAAATAGAATGTACAATTGTTTTAGCTGACAAATTGTAATCAGTCTAAACCTGCATTTTCTTTTTCTTTTAGACTTAAGTGATCATGTTTGGTGGATGCTGCTTTTGTTAGCTGCTTTATGTGCTGTTATTTCAGTAGTCTTATCCATTCCATTGCTACGGAGTGATATGAGTAAGTAACCTGTGGCTGTAAACTGAATTATGTTTCCATTATAAAGGAAACAGTGATTCAATAATGTATTTTGATTTCTGGGTATGTATCTTGTATTTTTAAGTATTCCATTTTGTGATTTAGAAGGGACAGTGATGGGAAGATGAAGACAGGGCCAAGATTTTTTTCCCTTATTACTAGTTTATTACCATAGATTATTGGTATGATATTGCCTCAACATGAATGCAGTTTCTGATTAAGGTGCTGGACTAATGAAAAGCTCTGATGTAAAGTTTATTTCCTTTTTCGCATTTGTGCAGTGAGTTTCTATTGAACATCTTTTGTGCAATAATAATGAATTACAGTAAAGAGTTGATTGTCTGAACTAATTGGGACTTGGGTAGTTTGAATAATCAATGAACTGAACAAAAAACTTCTAAAATCTTGCTTTTTCTGCACTCAGGGAATACACTTTTCAACCATTCAGTTATTCCAGTGGACAATAAAGAATATTTTTCACACACGAGCATATTACAAGCTCAAAAAACACACACAAATGAATATGTATAATGTTTACATATTCACACATAATGACTTTTCTTACCCCAAAACTTTGTAGGGCTAGGTTCAGATAATTGACGTTGCAGATAATTGATGTTCAGATAATTGACTCTCTACTGTAGAACATTGTTAGATTCCTCCTTTTACTGTTATTCTGACCCAGTGCCTCATGTTCTTTGCTGGATATACCAGCACTTCAGTTCACCGCTGGTCCAATAACCAAATTTTAAGTTGGGGCCATTGAGGAACATATGGGCTTCCTAGGGGGTCTGTTGTCCATCTTCTAGCTGGTTTTTTTTTTTGACCTAGCCATTTTCCGTACCGTGTCCTGCTCTCATTGACACATGTCTGAGGGCAACTCCACTCTTTGGACCACACCTCCCCTTAGGGAGCATTATCAACAAATGCCTTCCCCCATCCAGGAAAGGTATGCCCATCCCTCCTTGACACTAATAGAATCCAGGCCACTTGGGCTGTAGTCAGGGTTTGTCCCACAATGCCACCTGAACGGCTAGAACATTGTTGGATATTGGGTGTATATGCTTAATATTTTGTATACATTTCTTCTGTCCTTTTACAACAGTTGGATCAACAACAGATATTGTTCATTGATATGGACAGAACTGTTTAGACACACACACAGACACACACACACAATGTAAAATAAAGTAAAAATTCTTTTTTACTTATACTTGAGTAAATAGAATAATACAAAATTATCATTACAGCACAATTTTTGTAGTGCAGCGTATTTCATACAACCTCTATCTAATGTTTTGTACACTCCATAATCAGGTATGACAGCACAGCAATTCTTCTGCTTTCTTCTTTCTCAATCTTCTTTCTGTTCCTGTGCCATATTGGAAAGGGGGTTTCACAGTTTACCAGAAAGGTAAAATACTTCTTAGAGGAGTGGGAAACATGACTTTGAACTTGGACCAGCTTCTGTGTTTTATGCAGGGAGGGGAGAACTGGAGCTACACAGCCTACAGGATTCATGGTTAAATAAGAAAATTGTTCCATATCTGTACAAATCAGTGTAAGTTAAGTTTTAAAGCACAAGAAAGCCACACATGAAGCATGAAAAAGAGAAAAGTAGAGAGAGAGAGAAAGAAATTGTTATGTTGGGTTCATTTTAATAGGTATGACTCAGACACTTTGATGACTGGTAGAATGTCAGTGCATCTTATACAGCATTTACATGCTGTTTGCATGCCTCTTACCCCAACAGGTACCACAGAATTTTGCTGGTTTCCCTTGATTGTGTCTTCTTCTTCTTTTTATCACCATGCTATAGTGGAAAGGGAGCTTGTTAAAAAATAAAGTACTTGGAGTGGGTTGCAGACGTTTGTTATTTCTTGCAGAGAAGGGAGAAGTGGAGCCTTGGAGCAGAGCCTCCCACATTTGTGACAAAGATGCTGCCAAACCTGCAAAATCATTGTAACGGAAAATGTGATGATGCTAGAAAACTGCATGTGAAACTGGGAGAAAGAGAAACCAAGAGAGCTAGAAATAATTTTTTTTCTAGATTTACTATGGTTCAAGCAGATCTGGATATGTGTAACATTAATCTGTTGTGCTGATGCTGGCAGTTTAGAAAATGTACTTGAAGGTGTTCATTGTTTGCTGACTTAGGAGGGAAAAGAGGGACAAATGCATTCTTTTCTTTTGCTTGCACAATGGATATTTAGTGGAGGTCTTTCAACATTATTTCTTGTGTCTACATATCTCAAATAAAGTTACCAAAATAAATACCAGGAATGCATTGCACAGATTTCCTCTGTTCTTTTAAAATGGAAAAGCTAGCAGCAGATTTTTTAATTCCTTTCATCACTGTTCGTTAAAGGAAATAAAAGATAGAGAGAGACATATTTAGTCAGCGAGAGAGAGAGAGAGAGAGAGAGAGAGAGAGAGAGACACCATGCCCAACAAAGTGAAATATTCCTCTTACTTACATTCCACTAAACACAAGAAAGGAAGTAAACATTACATGTCACCTTCCTATTAGTGTAGGAGGATCTGTATTATAAAGTCAAACGCTTATCTTATCATATACCCGAACGTCGACCTGTCGTCATCGAACCGCATAAACACCGAACGCCCTAAACCGCAAAATTCAAAAAGTCGAACTGTCATACTTGTCCCACCCTACCGCCCACTACATGCTACCTACACAAACAAACTAAATAAACCACATACATACACTAACCAAAACCCTACTTCTAACCATAAACTAAACCCTACTTCTAACCCTACACTAAATCTTACATATACCACCATGTATGCACTTAACTTAACCCACACCCTAACCCTGAGGTCCGTAACTATCGCACACTTTCCTTAAAAAGCTAAACCCAAACAAACTAAATTATCCACACACATACACTTAACAAAACCCTTCACTAAATCTAACATACATTACAATCTATGCACTTACCTTAACCCGCACCCTAACCCTAAGGTCTGTAACTATCTCACACTTGCCTTACGGAGCTATACCACAGAAGGCCAGCCATGATGATTCAACGTTTCCGCTTTCACTCTTCTGGACATTCAATGTTTTTGCGGTTCGATGACGAGTCGACATTTAGGTATTAGTTAAGGTAAGCGTTCGACTTTACAATATAGACCAAGTGCAGGACCTTTAATACAGTTTTTTCATATGCAGCTTTCAGTCAGGTTTTATGTAATAGCTCTTGTTTCCCATTGCTTCTCTTTTACTCTCCTTTTCAATCCCATGCTCTAATGGAAACAGGATAGCAGACATGACCTGGAACCTGAGATGGATACTGTGTTTTTCAGAGGGAGAGGAGAACTGGAAGCTTGAAAGAACATTACAGAGAGAACTGCAGCAAACCTGCATAAATCCATGTAACCCACTGTATCACAGAAGAGCAGCAGGTGAAGTGTAAAAAGAGACACAAAGAGTGAGAGAAGGAAATTGATTTATATGAATTATTTTAATTGATATGCCATTTGCAGAACTGTAGTAGTCAGCACTAAAGGTGTCTGCTAATGCTGGTGGTTTAAAAACTGCTCTTTGAATTGTACACTGGCTGCAGTGCCTTCTCTTCTTAGTACCTGCCTCATAATAATTCCACGTAAAGCCCTCGGTGAGACTCGGCAACATTGCAATGTTCTGTGACACCCAGTTATGAGGTGAGTAAAAGTGCATGAAGAGGTTGTATGGAAGGTACTACAGTAAAGGTGTAATGTTTATTTCCTTTCTTTTCCTTGCAGAATGGGCACTGACAGTAGCATTGTTTTGCTCAGTGCATATCAATGCCCAGAAGGAGAAAAACATGTTTTTGTGAGGATGGCTGTGACTATTTGCTTTATAGTGATGAGAGAAGCAAGAGGGAACATTTTAAATGACTGCAAAAGACAGCATTTGGCATTATGGTGTTGCACATTAAAAAGAAAGACTGGGTTGATAGCATGGTATTATTCTGTTATCACAAAAGATGTTCTACTCTATTCTGTCCTATTCCTCACATGTCTAACAGTTGCTGTCCACTTCTGGGAACATCTTAGGTAGCCTAAATGACATAATGAAATATTTAAGCAGAGATCACTTATCAAAAGTCTTGAGTTTACAAGACCTTGCAGTCTATCTTGAGTTCAAAAATCCTGCTGCAATTGATCTTATCAGTATTCCTGTTAATCATTTTCTTCCACATAACCTTTACATTTAGGAACTGTGACTTTAGACATTCTTAACATCCTGTGTCCCCTTGAGATCACTCCAATGGCTACCACATTATTTTACCTCACTTCTACTGTTGATCTAATCTGCTCTAGCCTGTTCTTCTCTAGTTTGTACTCTTAGCCCTTACTCCCATTGCATTATATTTCAGTGCATCCTTCTCAGGTTAATTATACTTTACCTGTAATTACTGTAATGTCAACACCCTTCCATCTTCCATCATTTGATTCCAGTACTTTGTTTCCAATCCTATTCTTATCCAAAATGGCATACTGTGTTATGTTTCTTGTCTTGCTCTAACCCACATGTTGGTACTAAGCTTTTAGCACACCTCTTCACAGCTGTGATAGTAAACTCTTCTATTTCCTTTTGTAAGGTTACTGTGGTAGGCTAACTGATCTTATGCCTACCATCTCCTAATAGGTGTCACTTGGTATGTTATATGAAATACCACTTTAACCAACCCAAGTACTGGAGCAGTTAAGGAAAGGCTAACCTCACCTCCTGCTTCGATGATACAACTGTGTCTCAAGCTACCCTTGGTTTCTTGCCATTCCATATGACTTTTAATCATCCACCCCTTCAGTTGTTTTAAATACTGCTTCTCTGGCAACAGCAATAAGACTTAAACTAAATATACACTATAAGGTAATACATGCCACTGCAGGATCTAAACTCTGTGATCCAGTTCCTGTACTAACATTTGCCATTCTAAAAGCTTATCTGAATCTTTTCTTATACCTTTTTGTGTGAGGCAACCAAAATTAACTGCTAATGCTTTAGTTTTATCCACATTTATCGTATACCCAGAAAGTGTGATCAACTGATGGATGTCCCTTTGAGGGTTTCTCATGGTTAGTCAAATATAACTAGCAGAAATTCAGCTTTAGATTTTATTCTCCTTCAAAACTAACCCTGTGTAGGTGATCTTCTTATCTCCACTGCCAATAGTTCCAGGTAGAGGGCAAAGAAAGTCAGGAATAGGGGCTATCCTTGTCTTATCCCGCTCAACAGTGTGAAATTCCTTGGAAGCCATGCTAGTATTTTCACTGTATCTAATCAGTATATGTACTCTCTTGCAATTTTTTCAGCCTTATGGGAAACCCAAATGCCTGCGGAACTGCAAACAACTTTCTGCACGTCTAGACTGAATACTGCAAACTGATTTGCTGAAAGCTGCATTCCCTGACTAATCCTTAGTGCTGTAATAATATTATCAGATGTTCTTCTTTCTCTGTGAAGCTCACCTTGACCCAAATGTATACCTGGCATAGTCTTAGCTAACCGGAGGGACAAAGTAGTCATGGTTCAGTATAACTATGGCTCTGGAGGAGGAAGGAACTGTGGGGCATGTGCCTTCTTTTGTATGACTGATATCACTATGGTTTTCCAGGAGCTCATTACCTCATGGGCTTGCAGCATCCTGTTCAGTGACCTTAACAATATCCTCATTAAAATTCCCCCTCTCATCCTTTACATCTTTATGGGTAATCTGTCATTTTCAGGTGTATTTTCTGCTGTTTCACCACCATTGTCTTCCTGAACTTCTCCACTGTTATAGGAGATATCATCATAGTTAACTGCTCCTCACTTTTCGTGGCAACTCAAGGTTCTGCAGGTGATTCTCTTTCCTAAACCCAGTTTCCTCTCCGTTCTCACCTGCTTGTTACAACACCCTTTAATATTCTTTAAACTGCTTGAGGGTTCCTCATAGCCTCATCATTACCATCCATTGCCATTTATTTATTTATTTGACATTTGTTGACCAGGATTGTCCGACTAAGTCTGCACCCTTTTTCACTGGAGGCCCAGGGAGAAAAGCTCCACAGTTCTGATTATTTAAATAAAATAATCAACAGTACATATTATGCAAGCACAGTATTCTAGTACAAGGTATGCAAGTAAAAAAAGTAACACGAGTAAAGTAAAATATAATAAACACAATAAATAAATACATAGTATAACTGTGTAGAGTCTACATGTCCTCCCCGTGGTCGAGTGGCGTTCGAAAGACATGCGTGAATGGGCGTGCCTTCGTTGAAGGTTGGGCATTGAGCTGGCACCTCGGCACCGTAAAAGTCAACTGCCAATCATTAGCAGACCGGAGTTCTGCTGTGGCAACCCCTAACCGGGAAAAAGTTGAAAGAACAACAACAACAATAAACAATAAAGATTAAAGCAGGTAAACAAACTGTAGAGCAAGTGAGAGATCCCAGAAATTGAGGCATTAATATGAGTGGTAGGAATAGAGGAGGTAGATAGGTTCAAAGTGGCAAAAATACAGGAGAATTGTTAATGGTAATTTAACAGGAGAAACACAACAGTAAGTTTGCCAAGTTCTAGTGTGAGGTGAAATGAGAGTGAGAAAGGTAGATGAAAGAGAGGAGCTGAATGTCAGATTACTGGGGTAGGAGTTAGGAGGGGTATAGAGAGCAGTATTAGGTGATTAGAGATATATTCAGGAAGTTAGAAAAGATAGTGTAAGGAAAGAAAGAAGTAGGAAGGAAGGGAGAGGAATAAGATGGGAAAAGGGAAGGGAAGATATTTATTTGGATGATTACAGAGACATCTCCAGGAGCTATACAGGTAATTTCTGAGAGTTGCCTTTAATTTGTGAGAATGAGTAATATGTCTGAAGGTCATGGGAAGCTTATTCCATGACAGAGCAGGAAGGTAGCTGTAGAGATTTTGACCACATGATTTGTTAGGTTTATACATTTGTAAGAGACATTGGTCTGAGCTTCTGAGAGAGCGGGGTGGGTTATAGAGGGAAATAAGACAGGATATGCTAGGGCAGGAGGAGGGCTTATTAGGAATAGAGTGGATGATGACAAGTTGAGTAAATAGTTGGTTAGGAAATTCTAATCAGTTGAGTGACTGGAGAGCAAGACAGTGGTGTGATTTTGGTGGCATGTTGGCTGGAAATCTGGCTACTTTGTTGTATGTAGTTTTGAGTTTAGATAGAAGATAGGACTGCAAATTAGTAAGGATTTGAGAGCTATAGAAGAGGGTAGGGAGAAGATAAGCCTGGGTAAGAGAGATTCTGGAATTGGGAGTAAGGAACCTTTTGTTTCTATAAGTAAGCTGAGCTTTTGGTGGGTTTTCGTTATACAGTGATGGATGTAGAGGTCAAATTTAAGTTGGTCATCAATGATAACTCCAAGGAGCTTTGTGTGGGGTTCAAATGAGATAGTGGCGTTGTCAAGGGAAGTGATGGTGAAAGGAGTTTTAAGATGTCTGAGAGATTTGGGCAGAAATAGGAGACGTTTTGTCTTATTAGGGTTTAGTATGAGATTGTTGTTAGTAAACTAGGTTTCTGTGACATTAAGAGAGGATTGAGTTAAGGAGAGCAGATCAATGGGGTTGTCAGCAATGGTGATGACAGTGGAGTCATCTGCATACTGAGTGAAGGAAGACTGAGGAAAATATGAGTAGAGTTGCTTAATAAAGATGTTAAGAGAAGGGGGCATAGAATTTATCCTTGTGGGATGCCCATTTTTACAGGGAGAAAGGGAGATAGAGCAAACAGCCATTTGACAAACTGCTGTTTGTTAGAGAGATAACTAGTAAACCAGGAGATGGTAGCAGGTTTAGCTGAGAAAGTTTTGAGAGGAGGATGGAGTGAGAGACAGTGTCAAAGGCTTTGGTGGGGTATAAGAAGAGGCAGGACACTAGTCTGTTATTGTCTCTAGCTAGGGAGATGGTTTTAGTAAAGGAAATGACTACAGTAGTGGTGCTGTGATGGGGATGGAATCCATGCTGGGTAGAGGTGAAGAGGTTATTGTGAGTGAGATATGACTGGATTTGTTTATACACACAATGCTCAAGAATTTTAGAGAGAGGAGAGAGTATAGCAATTGGATGAAAATTAGACAGTTCTGGAGAGTTTCCACCTTTGTGAATAGGTATGGTGTGGAATTTCTTCCAGAGAGTTGGGACAGTGGATTCACAGATTGAGCGGTTAATGAGGATGGAGACTGGCTATGCTATGGAGCATGCAGCAGCCTTTAGGAAGAGAGATGGCAAGTTGTCAGCAGATGGGGAACATGGTTTAAGTTTAAGAAGGAGATGTGTAATATAACTAGCTGGAATGGGATTTAATGAAAAAGGGGAGATTTGTAGTGGTGGGTGGTGGGAGGTGAGAGATTAATGGAGATGGAAGTGAGCATAAGAGAGAGGCAGTTTCTTGTGGAGAATTATTAGGGCAGGGGGTTGGTGTTGAGGAGTTTCCAGGGTGGAGAATTTGGTTAACAGTATACCAGTTTTTTTGGGGGGTTTCTAGGTTGTGAAGTTAGAGGTGAGTGGTAGAATCTGTTTTTATCCATGAATATGTGTTTTTTTGGTCAGGTTATGGAATTCTCTGTATTTTTGAAAGTGTGTGAGGGATTATGTTCTTTTGCCAGAATTTCCATGCTGAATCTCTGTTTAGGATGAGAGACATGGTTGACTTAACAAGCCAGGGTAAGCAACGTGATTTGACTCTGGCAATTCTAGGCGGTGCTAGTGAGTTTAGAGTGTTAAGGAAGATGGATTTGCATTAAAGAACAGCTTTGTCAAGAGAGAAGTGAAAGAATAAGAACCAGTCACTTGTAAAGAGATGGTTGTTGAAAGTTTCAGGGTTGAAACTGGTTAGCATACAACATTCCTTGAGTTTATGAGATCTAGTGAAGTGGGGACAAAAATCTTTGGACACGGATAGGGGAGTAATCACTAATAGAGTCTGACAGGGATTCAGGGTCATAATAGAGGTTAGGATGGGAGACAAGAATCCAGTCAAGGATAAAACTGGTGTTTATAGGTTTGTGAAGAAAAGTAGGAGAAGAGATAAGTTGAGTATAGCCATGTAGATGTATGCTAGAGGTAGGAGAGTTAGAGTTAATGACAAGCCAATTGATATTTGCATCACCAAGTATGTTAGTTTCATTAGAAATACTGTCAGATATCCAGTGGAGAACCTGTTCTAGTAAAGAAATGTTATCACCGGGGGTTATATAGATAGCAACTATTGTCAGGGTTTTGTGGTTGTTTAGTTTGCAGTTAGCAATGATGGGTTGAGCGGGGTAAAAGGAGGGGGTGAATTAGTTAGTGGGGGTAAGGTTAGGAGGTCTGAGTACATAATAGCTACACCCCCTCCTTTTTTATGAGTTGTGTCAAGGCATAAAATGTTATAGCCAGGCAGGAGTATTTCATTGTCTGTGATATGTAGTTTCAACCATGTTTCTGAGAGAGAGAGATTATGTTAGGGGATTACTGGGCTATCCAAGAGTGAAATTCAGTAGTCTTGTTAAGGATACTGTTAATGTTGCTTGAGTAAAAGGGGAGGTGTTTGAAAGAAGGGTTTAGTACTTGCAGGGGTGAGTGAGTTGTGTTGTATGGAGTAAATGAATTATGTGGGCCTGGATTAGGGTGAATGTCACCTGAGAGTTGACAGGTATTGCAGAGATAGAGAAGAAGGGATATAGTGGGGTAAGGTGGGGGAATTTTCAGCTTCTTGTCATGATGTGGAAAAGAATTTGGAATGAGTCTGATTTTTGGGGGGAGTGCAGACAGTGCAGGAAAAGAGAGTAGGAAATGTGGGAGAGGAGTAGAAGTTAAAGGTGTTTAATGAGTAGGAGGATGTATGGGGATGGGAAGTAAGTTAAGTTGGGTATGATAAGAGGTAAGGGAAGATAGGAGACGGAAAAGAGGAGAATGAGGAACATAGTTAAGGGGGAGGAGTAAGTGGAAGGGAGTGGGATAAATTAAGGGGGAGATAGAAGTGAGAGTGAGTCGGAGGTTAAAGTTGGAGTGTGATGTCTGGTGGGGGGGCTTGGGAATGAGGGAAAGGATCTAATTGGCTGAAGTAAAGAGATGTGGGAGTGTGGAGAGGGAGGGGTAAAGGAAGGTGAGCTATAAAGGTAATTCATGCCGGGGTGGCTGGGAATGGGTGTAGGGTAGAGGAGTGGAGTTAGCCCAAATGAAGCAGGGGCAAACAGAGCGAGAGGAACCATGACACACTGAGTTAGTAAAAAACAGTAAGTAAGGTCAGACTACTGCAAAAGAAACAATCAGTAATATTATGGATACAGAATGCTTGCAGTAACTGAGTTGAAATATTATGTAAAAAGCAGTAATATTAAAAGTAATAAGCAAGTCTGTGGAGTGAAAGGGGAGGGCTGATAGGAAAGAAAACTGGACTAAGAAAGCCAGGGGAAGACTGATAGGAAAGAAAACTGGACTAGGAAAGCACAGGTGAGAAACAAACAGTAAGGTTTGCCACAGATAGTTTGCACACCGGCCTCCAACAGGTACTCAGTCTAATACTAGAATTGAATAAGTAGTACGGCTTCTCTAGCTTGGAATCTACTCTGATTTTACTTGCTAGGCACTTTCCATGCTGTTAGAAGTTTTATTCATTGAGCAGTTCACTTATCGCAGTGAATGTGTTAGTCAGCATAATCAGTTAGAGAGTGAGGAAAACACTGGTAGGGAAATCTGATTTTACTTGATAGGCACTTTCAATATGGTTAGAAGTTTTATTCAATGAGCAGTTCACTCGTCACGGTGGATTTCTTTGTGCCGCACAATCAGTTATAGAGGGAGGAAAACACTGGTAGGGAGAATCTAAGGAAAGAGGCATTCAGAATGTTATCAGTTTAGATTAGAAAATACAGAAATGTAGATAGAGGAAGAAAAATAGAACAGAATAGAGACTAAATGTCAAATACGAACAACAGCAATGGTTGTGTGTGTGCTGCTGCCTTAACAACAGCAATGGTTGTGTGTGTGCTGCTGCCTTAACAACAGCAATGGTTGTGTGTGTGCTGCTGCCTTAACAACAGCAATGGTTGTGTGTGTGCTGCTGCCTTAACAACAGCAATGGTTGTGTGCGTGCTGCTGCCTTAACAACAGCAATGGTTGTGTGTGCTGCTGCCTTATTCTTATAGCTAGTGACTTCAGTAACCTAGGGATATTAAAAATAATTTCTCTCAATACTTATTCACTTATCCACATATTCCTGCAGCTCCCCTGTAATAGACAATAATTCAAATCTGTCTTCTGGGGACAACTCTGGTTCCAGAAGCTACAGATGCCTGACTGTTTTTTTTTTCTCATTCCTTTGTTTGACTCTGCCTTATAGATTTTGTAACCTCTATGTTAATTTTACTGTTACGGTCTTTCCAATCCTTTACCATTGTAGTCTTCCACTGCTCCAAGAGCCTTACCAAAAGCTCCTTCACCCAGTCCCTTAATTTAGGGTTTCCTAATAAAAACATTGGGAACCACCAGTGTCTTTCATTAAAATCTACATCCCTCCATATGTATTAAAGTCATCACATAGGCATAGTCTGATATCAGTACTGGGACAGTCTTTGTATGCCTTACTTTATAAGCATACTAAATAACAATATGCATCCCATCTACTGACTATCTGTTATTCCTGGATGAAGAATATTTAAAATCAACTAAACTGCTCCCTAAGTTTCCAGATATCAAAGAATCCCAGATAATTCAAATATTTCATGCAGTATTTTTTATTTAACCCAGTCTACAGTGATCTGTTTCTAAGTTTGAGTCGCTCTCACTCAACACCAGATTCCATATCTTACTGTGGTCAGTATTACCTCTTGAAAAACACATCACTTAAGTATCCAACTAACTTAACTAATTTTCAGTTTCAGAGATAGAGAGACTGAGATAAACACTGACTAATATGACAATCATTTCATCAATATAATCCCTTCATCTCAGCAAAACAAAGCTAATGTTTAAGCAAAGTCTCTTTTACATCCATAACCATCTTTTTGGCATCAAAATAGTCACACCTCATCTCCTTGGCCCTTTATGGGTATCACTAACTCCTGCCTTGTACTGTCTTTTTTTTACCTGCTCATGATTGTGAGTGTTGGTCTGGTTGGTACATCATCATGTCTGGATCCAGTTGTATGGTGCCAAGGCCAAACTTATGAATACCCTTTTTAATAGAACACAGCTTTTCAGTCCATAATGAAAGATGAACTTGAGAAACAAGAGCAAAAGAAAAAAAATCCTACAGCTATTACAGTTAAATTTGTACCTCCCTGTTGTTTATTCTCAAGAATGCAGCATATCCCACCTCAGCTCTGGTATTGCAAAGCCAACAGCAAAGTAAATGCAGAGATTCTGGGAAAGCTTGACAAGGAGATGATGGTTCTCCAAATGGCCATCAACCCCAAGCCACCACATCAATTGTGAAAGCATTTAGGGATACCATAGATCACAGTTCCCTTTCTGGGCATCAGCAGTCTGCTTCCTTAGAACCTGCTCAACTGGTGCACTTTGCAAGTAATAGGGTGTCATATGTCCCTCCACTTATCTTTGTGAATGGCCATCACGTAGAGCAAGTGAATAAGGACAGGTATATTCACTGTAAATAAAATTCCATTGTTCCCCTCCAGACCACCATCTCTTCCTCTTCTGAACATCCCACCCCATCAGAAATCTTCGGCAAGAAAAGAGATGCTCAGCCTTTTTAAAAAGAAAGTTATTCATGAGGTCCTAGCTGACAAGAAATGGCTAGATGTTTACTCAAGATTTTTTTTAGTACCAGTGAAAACAATGGACCACAAGCCTATTCGTAGTCTGAGTGGCCTAAATCATTGCATCCACAAAGACCTTTAAATGACCATTTTGCAGTTAGTCCTCCTTTTTCTGTCCAGAAGAGTGGGAATATAGAAGTTATGTTCTTACCATAACGTTCCATGTTAGTTGTCTTCTTCTCGCCTTCTTCTTGCTGGATGGGTTTGGAGCCGACCTCGGCTCCGACTCGGCCACTCTAAAAGCTCGAGAGTTGGTTCCACCGGCTCGAGGCTCCCCTTATATCCCACAATGCTAGGCGTGAGTTACCTCAGATCTCATTTGTAAGCTAACCCCAGCTCATAATAGTAACAGAATAAATATAAACAAAGTCCACCTCTAAAATCAGGGAGAAAAGAAGGGTGACCTACATCCTGATCCAGGAAATATGCACAGTAGCATATGCCTAAGTAAAGAGGTGGTAGAAAGAGAGGTCACAATCACAGCTCCTCTAGGTCTGTCCAGGCCAGGGGGAAGGAGGGTGGGACGCTTAAAGAAGAAGAAGACAACTAACATGGAACGTTATGGTAAGAACATAACTTCTATATGTTAAGTTGTCTATCTCGCCTTCATTCTTGCTGGATGGGACCGCGTCCCTAGCACCTTGTCCCGGGTGGTCTAACGGAACAGACTCCTGAGAACAGTGGAACCAAAGTTAGCTCTATGCCTAGAAGCTAAATCCAACTTATAATGAGAAATGAAAGTGTGAGGAGTAGCCCAAGTAGCTGCTGCACAAATGGTGTCAATAGGCAGTCTGTCTTGGAAGGCTATAGAAGTAGCTAAAGCTCTGGTGGAATGGGCTTTAGGTTTATTAGGCAGCTTTTGGTGTCTAATTTCATAAACAAGGGAAATCAGAGATGTTAGCCATCTGGATAATGATACCTTTGAAACTGAAAGTCCCTTTCTGCCTTCTGCATAGGAGACAAACAGCTGGTCAGATTTTCTGAATTGTTTTGTTCTATCCAAATAGTACCTTAACTGACGATGAACATCTAGCCAGTGTAATTTTTGTTCAGACCTATTGGAATATTCTGGAAAAAACACAGGGAGGTCAATGCATTGATTTAGGTTAGACGTCGAGGCTACCTTAGGCAAAAAGGACGGGTTGGTTCGTAAGGATACCCTGTCCTTATGGAACAACAGATAAGGAGGTCGACAGCTGAGTGCATGAAGCTCTGAAACTCTTCTAGCTGAAGTAACAGCCACCAGAAAGAGAGTCTTCCATGAAAGCAATTTTAAAGAACAGGAGGCTGCAGGTTCGAAAGGGGGAATAATCAAAGAACTAAGAACTAAATTTAGGTCCCAAGGAGGAGGAGGATTTCTTATAGGAGGTCTAAGTAGAAAAACTACTTTCAGAAAGGCTTTACAAAGCTTGTGGGACATGATGGCCGACTCTGAAACGCCCACATGAAAGTTAGAAATAGCTGCCAATTGAACTTTAAGAGTAGAAGGAGATGAACCTGCATGGAAGAGTTCAGCTAGAAAATCAAGGACCATTTGGATGGAAGCAGTAAAAGGGTCTATGTGCTTTCCTTGAGCCCAATATGTGAAGCGTTTCCACTTACTCAAATAAATCTTTCTAGTGGAAGATTTATGGGAAGCTATCAAAATATCTCGAACAGAGTGAGATAATTGAGGAAGCCTGGCTAAGGTTGGAACTGGAGGAACCAAGTAGTGAGGTTCAGAGAGGGAAGGGAGCGATGAAACTGACCCGACTGATGGATCAAAAGATCTGGAACTAGGTCCAGATGCCAAGGTCGCTCCAACAGAAAATGATGTAGAAAGGGGAACCAAACCTGTCGAGGCCAGTAAGGAGCAATGAGGATCAACGAGGCCTTCTGAGCGATAGCTTTCTGTATAACTTGAGAGATTAGTGGGAAGGGAGGAAATGCATACAGAAGTCCCCGGGGCCAAACTTGGACTAGAGCGTCTCTGCTGGGCTGGCCTGGTAAAGGGAATAGTGTGAAAAAATTTCTGCACTTGCTGTTTTGGGGAGTAGCAAAAAGGTCGCAGCAAGGCTGACCCCACTTGAGAAAAATTTCTCTCACAACAGAGTCTTTCAGAGACCACTCGTGAGGCATGAGGATAGCTCTGCTCAACTTGTCCGCGATTAGATTGGACTTCCCGGGGATGTGCGTTGCTATCAGAAACCGCTGAGAAGAAATCGCCCATTGCCACAGTCTGAGTGCTTCTCGACACAGGGGGTAGGACCTGGTTCCGCCTTGTTTGTTGATATACCACACTACAGACATGTTGTCTGTCTGGATTGCAATAGTTCCCAAGGGAAGAGAGTCTTGAAGGGCTTGCAACGCTAAAAGCACTGCTCTCATCTCCAGAACATTTATGTGCAGGTGGCATTCGTCTGGTTGCCATGTGCCCTGGACAGTCCTGCCCTGATAATGCCCCCCCCCACCCAATCAGGGAGGCGTCCATTGTCAGAGTAGCAACCGGAGGGGAAGGAACAAAGGGTCTTCCCAACAAGAGCTGAGGGGAAGACATCCACCACCGAAGATGATTTCTGCATGCCTGCGTAATCATAATGGTGTGGGACATCGGAAGTTGCTGGTAAGACCATTGTGCAAAGAGCATCCATTGAAGGATTCTCATGTGGAATCTGGCTAATGGAAGCAGAGGTATGGCCGCCATAATTCCCAACACTTTCAGAACTAACCTGGCTTTGATTCTGTTGTTGCTGAAAAGGAGTGAGACCAGTTTGTGTATGTCTGTTATTCTCTGATCTGTTAGTCTCGCAGACATGTTGACTGTGTCTAGATTTGCGCCTATGAAGGTAATAGTACGACAAGGCGACAAAACAGACTTTTCGCAATTTATTGAAATGCCTAATTTTTGACAAATGCGAAAGGTGTAATCCCTGGCCATTAGAAGAAGATGCTTTGTGGGAGCTGTAAGGAGCCAGTCGTCCAAATATGGAAACACCTGGAATCCTTGTCGTCTCAGGTGAGAAGCTACCACTGCCATGCATTTGGTAAACACCCGGGGGGCAGTGGTGAGACCAAAGGGCAGGGCCCTGAATTGAAAATGACTGGTTCCCAGCCTGAAGCGGAGGAATCTTCTGGAGCGTCTGTTCATTTTTATGTGATAGTACGCATCCTGAAGATCTATAGAGCACATCCAGTTTCCTTTTCCCAATAGGGGAAGGATGGACTGCAGCGTGACCATCCGAAATCTTGTTTTCTTGACTGACCTGTTCAAGATACTGAGATCCAAAATTGGTCTCCAGTCCCCTGTTTTCTTTGGAACTAAAAAGAACCTTGAGTAGATTCCGGATCCTTGCTGGTCTGCTGGAACTGGCTGAATTGCTCTTTTTGCAAGCAGCTTTGAAATTTCCAAAGCCGCTATATCCCTTTGAGCGGGTGGAACATCTGGAAGGGATTCTTTTGATTTGTTTGGGATGCGAACGAAGGGAATGGAATAACCTTCGGAAATGATGGACTGTACCCATTTGTCTTGAGTCAGGGATAGCCAGGCTTCTGGGTACAGTGACAATCTTCCCCCGACTGCCTCCGAAGGTGGGCAGTCGGGCAACACCTCAGGGATGTTGAAAGGGCTTATCAGAGAAGGCTTCTCGATTGCCCTGGTTCTGCGGACCCCCCCCCTGCCTCTAGGACGACGTCTACCATTGTTATTCCCGCCTCTGCCTCTGGCGGGGAACCGACTCTGTGCGTCAGGCGAAGACCCTTGAGATTGTTTATGAACCACATTTTCCCACTTTTCTGACCTTTGGGGTAAGGCCTAGAAGGAGTAGAAAAACGGACTCCGACGGCAGAAATAGTCTTGCCATCAGTCTCACACCTAGTCAAGGTTTCTTTCACTTGAGGACCAAAGAGAGATGATCCATCGAAAGAGGAATTAGTGAAAGTTTTAAAGGGGTCCGCAAAGTTGCATAGCCGCATCCAGGCATGCCTACGTAAGGCCACACCTGTCCCTGCGGCCCTGCTCACTCCATCAGCCGCATAAGAGAGGAGGCGCATGGAGGAGTTGGCTATGGAGTTCAGGGTAGCCAGCTGAGAGTTCATCTTGTCTTGAAAACCCGCAGCCGTAGGATCCTTCAACATGTCACTCGCTTCTTTGATCAAGTCCCTTTGAAGGCAGTAAAATGGCATAGGTAGTTCAGCGACGCATTGTAAATGTCGCTGACGAGAACATCCGCTTCCCGTACCTGTCCATGGACCTAGATTCCTTATTAGGCGGATGGACAGGCACTGAAGGATCAGCTAGTTCCTTCTTAGTGGCAGCAGCAACCACCATAGCATCCACAGAAACTCCTTTTGTCAAAACTGTTTATCTGCTGGTGCCGTTATGAATTTTGAGGGTCTCCTGGGAGTGGGGTCCACCGAATCAGGAGCCGTCCATGCCTTTTGCTACCTCCTGCATGAGGGGGTCAAGGGAGACACCCAGGAGGTGGAAGGTCGAGAGCCAAACGCCTCAAGGTACACAGATTCATCCTCCGAAGGGTTGAGGGCTGGCCAATTTCCCCTCTGCTTAAGGATTTCCAGAATGTCTGCAAAAGAGACATCTTCAGGAGGGGAACGGGGGGGAACCCTCGGAATCCTCTAAATCTGTGTCAGAGGTGACGGACTCAGGTGAGTCTATGTGTTTCCTCTTACACTTTCTCTTCCGAGGGGGCTCTTCTGCCAAAACAGGAGAGGCCTCGGAAGAGGATGAGATCCCAACAGGGGATTCCTGAGGAGCTGGCTCTCTGCGGTCCGGGATGAGGGAGTGAGTCGACTTGACCTGAGGCACCGAAGAGGGGGGGCGGACGGAGCCGACTGTGGGGTAGAACCAGGTTCTAACACACTCCGCATGACCTCGAGCAGCCCCTGTCAGGCAGAGCCAGAGGTCCCGCTCCGAAAAGCTAAAAACCTCCCTCGGCACCGACAGTGATGGCTCCGAGGCCGATGTCGGAGCCGAACTTACCAGGGCCGAAGCCCCGAGAGGGAGAGCGGGGTCGGACAATGGTCCGATGCCACTCACCCCCTCGGAGCCGACGATGGAAGTCCGGCGCTGAGATTCTTCCAAAGAAGAAATCGGAGCCGACGATGGAGCCGAAGACAATTGTATCGGCTCCGACGCTACCACAGTCTCGGTTCCGAAACGACCCGGCTCCGAGCTCAACAGAGTCGGAGGAGGAACATATTGATGGACAGGGGCAGGCATCGACTGATGAGTCGGGCTCTGAAGCATTTGGGCCAGTGCCTCGGACTTAAGAAGTCGACTCACTACCCTCTGAAGGTCATGATCCGACAGCCTCGATGACTTAGAGGAGTGAGATCTATGGCTCCGTTCAGACAGCAGAGGAGATGCTGGAGCCGAATGAACGGAGCCAAGGGATGGTGACCTAGACCTCTTCCTAGATGTCGGCTCCGAAGGTCTGGTCGGAGCGAGCCGACACGGAATTTCTTATACCTCGGCTCCAGCCGGAGCTGAGCAAACCACAGAAACTGTAGACTGAGACTCATCGGCTCCAGCGAGCCGATGACGGAGGTTTAGTAGCCTTAGGTCTCGGCTCAGTAGCTGGAGCCGAGGACCTAGAAGCCTTGGAGGGCTTCCCCGAAGAAACAGTAAGGGAATCCTCAGGCTTGAGTAAACCTCTTAGAATCAATTTGTTTTTTCTTTCCTGCAGGACCCTGGGACTGAAGCCGTGGCAAACAGCACAGGAGTCCTGCAGGTGCAAAGGTCCCAGGCAGTAGACACAAGAAGTGTGACCGTCTGTCAGAGACATTTTCTGACAGCACGCGTCACACTTCTTGAAGCCTGAGACCTTTGATTCTTTAGACATTTTAGAAAGTGTAATCACACACACCCAGTCAAACACACTGATTACACCCTATCTTATTTTAAACTCAAATATAAAACAACTATCAAGGTTTTAAATAAGAGAAACAACACACACACACCACTAGGGAATGGGGAAGAAGGCCTGAAGGCCCTAGGGAAGAACTTATAAGTTCTTGTGGAGAAAAAACGGGTTTCCAGAGAGAAAAGGGAGAGAATTCCGCTAAACTAAGGGAAACAAGTGTTAAAATAAAAAGTAAAGGGGTTTAAGTATATTAACTTTACTTCAAAGTTACTCACCAAGAAGCCGGTAGAAAACCAACACCTCGATCGCTGTAGCGGCAAACGAGATCTGAGGTAACTCACGCCTAGCATTGTGGGATATAAGGGGAGCCTCGAGCTGGTGGAACCAACTCCCGAGCTTTTAGAGTGGCCGAGTCGGAGCCGAGGTCGGCTCCGAACCCATCCAGCAAGAATGAAGGCGAGATAGACAACTTAACATACACTGTTTTGCCCTCCAAAATGCCTACCTGTATGTTAAGGTTGCCTAAGAGATGAAGAGATTTCTGCACTTCCCAGTAGGGCTGAATCATTACTAGTTCCTGACACTGTCATTTGGGCTCACCTCAGCCCCCTGGATGTTCATTATTTGTATGTCTCTTGCCGTAGAAAACTAGAGGCTGCAAGGTGCCACTATATTTCTGTACGTCTTTTTACTGTCATCTAGTTCCCCAACAATGAGCAGTCTGATAGCTGTTAGAGAATCTCTTCTAATATTGTTCATGTTTTGACAGATCATAATGAACACTGCAAAGTCAAGGCTGATGCCATCTCAGTCAGTCTCATTCACTGAGTGCTTTCTGGACACTCTATTGCCAGGCTTGGGCTTTACTTCCAGTGGATAGGATTTTGCCTCTCACCAGTACTGTCTATCAAATCATCCAGTAGCAAACTTTTCCAGATACCCATTTCCTTCAGGCAGTGTGATTTATGGCTCACACAGTCTGCATCATTCTCACTGTGAGTTTTCCAGTGAGAATTTCAAAGTGTACATTGAAGACTCTGTGGGATTAGCTTTTAAATTTCTTGACCCTTCCAATACAAATTTGAAAGAAGTGATTAGAACATCTGAATTGGTAGATGAATGAGTCCAGCCGGTTTCTATACATACCCTTCCAAGCTCCAAGTCTTTCTGGGGCTGTTATCACAAATGCATCTTCCAGAGGGTGAGGAGCAGCATTCCTCATCAGAGAAATAGATAGAAAGAGCATTATAACTATCAGAAGTGCATCTGGCTCAACTAGTGCCCTGCGCCAGTCCCACAAAGTAGTTCCCCACCCACCGCAAAAAAAAAAAAAAAAAAAAAAAAAAACAGTGAGGAAAGGACATGCTTCCTGCAGCGAGTACCTGATCCATAACCCCATTCCCCAGTTGTTCAAGTGAAGAAGCAAAAAAAAAAAAGACACTCATTCCTTCTACTTGCACACCAACCAGGTGGCCAGATGCACAACATCCCCCACACCCCATTGTTACAGCCAGTCAGGTCCCATCTCCGTGCCCTGTCCCCAACCCTCCTTCCTCCCATTTAAGTGAATAAAAAAATAATTTCTTCTTTTAAACTGTATCAAACTGTTTGCTACAAATGTAGCCAACAATTGCTACAGTTTATACTCTGCTTGCGCAGAGTGTTATGGCTCACAGGTTTGAGTTAAAAAAATAAATAATTTCTTCTTATAAACTTTAGTGCAGTTGCTACTGTTTATATCCTGCATGGAGTGTTACTGGACTCATATTATTGTTTTTGCTTTTAAACTGCAGCAAACTGCTTGCTACAAATGTAGCAGACAATTGTACTAGTATTTAACCTGCCTGCATGGATCGCTGTGGCACTCAGGCAGTTGCTACAGTTTAGACCATACACAGAATGTGACAGTGCTCATGTTTGAGTACACTAAAAAGCAATTGAGATGGTCATTTACACTTCTTAAACTTTGTGCCTGAGGCATTTACGCCGCTAGTTCCACTCTAGCTATGCTATAGATAACAATACTTTGTTGTTATATTTGGCATCCTTTTTTCTTTAGGTATAACTTTTTTAAGCAGCTTTTATTATGTCATATTGATGATACCGAATTAATATTAACACTATACTAAGCATTAATAAAAACGAAGTATCAGGAACAGTAGAGTCCCAGTTCCAAAATCAATCCAATAAGCAAAAACAAAGGACACTGGAACAAACACAGTGATAAAATCCACAGTTTGTAATAAAAATAGAGGGTTAGCACTTTCATGCCCAGTAACTAGGCACTTCTTCAGACAAAGTACAAAAATCACAGCAGATATATATAATACAATCAATTATTCAATTAATCAATTTACGTTCCCTAAGCAAAGGCTTTAAAGGAACATGCCCATTTAAACCTGGGCTTTTATGTGCTTGCAATAACACTATCCACTTAGTCTCTGCTTTCTCAATAATATTATTTAAATTCCCTCCTCTCTCCTGAACATTGAAACATTGTAAAACTAAAAAGCTAAAAGAATGGTCATTATTATTTTGAACATGCTTAAACAAAGCACTAGTGAGATCTCTATGTCTAATATAGCACAAATGTTCAAGTAGATGCTCTCTTAATGTTCTGCAAGTTTTCCCCACATAAAAACTGCTACATTTATTATACAAAGGAAGATAAACTAGATTTCTACTGGCACAATTGGCATAAAACTAGGTTTAAAAGCAAAACCTGTAACAAGATGATGAAATTCTTTAGAAAGAGAGATAAACTGACATGCTGCACAATTTCTGCAAGCAAAAGTACCTTTCCTATCAGATAGAGATACAGCATCTTTTTCCTATCATAGCAAAGTTGTCTTTTTAAAGACATACCAATCTTAAAACAAAAATGGGGTGAATGAACAACAATACCTGATATCATGTCATCTGAGGTAAGTATAAGCCAATTCCTCCAAATCACATCACAGATCTTGTCCACATCACTGGTAAATCTGATGACAGGTCTAACAAAGTTTCTTCCTTATTCTTTGTCCTGCCTTGTTTGTGTGAAAAATACGGTCTGGCTAAAGTATGTCTGTCTATTACACCTTACTACATTATTAGCCACTGCAAAATCATTATGAGAATAACCAAATAACATTAAATCTTGTTCTAAAGCCCCAAATGCCTGATGAAACCTGTCTTCATTAGTATGTAACCTAGACATCCTATGCGCTTGATTCATAGCAATATTTTTAAAAAGAGCGTATTATCATGGAACGTATAAACAAAGACATTGGCAACCTTCAAACACTGGACCCCACCCAGTTTGGGTTTGTGAAGGGCTGATCTTGTCTCCTGAACCTGATTGACTTCTTTGAATCAGTCTCCAGAGCCATGGACAAGGGTAAGGTGGTCCACACAGCCTATCTAGACCTTGCCAAGGCCTTTGACACCATCCCCCACTCTGGAATCATAGATAAACTTACTAAGTTGGGCATTAATCCCTATGTCACCCAATGGGTTGCTAAATGGCTTACTGATAGAACCCACACTGTAAAAGTAGCCGACTCCAAATCCAGCTCCAGACAAGTGACAAGTGGAGTACCTCAGGGTTCAGTCCTGGGGCATCTTGTTTGGCATCTACTTCTCTGAAGTACAGGTCAACACTAAGGGACTCTGGCTAACAAAGTTTGCAGATGACTACAAACTGGGAGCCATTACTGAGTCCCAAAATGTGGATACTCTGCAAAAGGGCCTTACAGAAACAAATGCTTGGTGCCAGAGCCATGGGCTCAAGCTCAGTGCCAAGAAATGTATTGTTATCCCCTTTGGGAAAAAACATGTATCCATGAATTACCATATAGGTGGCAGTACACTAAACACAGAAAGTGTGATAAGAGACTTAGGGACACAGGTGGATAGTGGTCTCACCTTCGATAACCACATCGCCACAACAGTCAGGAAATCCTTCTATGTGGCACACCTCATCACGAAGGGCTTTTCATCCAGAAAAAAGGAGGTCGTTGTCCCACTGTACTCATCCCTCATTAGACCCATTATAGAATACAACACCCCATTTGGTATGTACCTCTCAAGACATCTGCAACAACTGGAAAGGCCTCAGAAATACCTCACTAAAAGAATCACAGGCCTAAAGCAGATGCCCTATGCCGACCGCCTTAAAAAACTCCAGCTGTACTCTGTCGCATATCGTCTGCTCAGAGGCGATCTCTGCTTAACATACAAGGCCATGTCAAACCCAGAGCTGTTGGACATGCTACACTTAAAGAAATCCCAATCTCTCAGAGCTACACGCTCCAGGGATCTAAACCTTGTCATCACAATAAACAAAACATGCTGGAGGGATAGGTTCCTGACCCAGAGACTCCCCAGACTCTGGAATAGATTGCCTCTTTGGACCTCTTCAAGAGGAACCTTGACGATTGGATGGGAGAAAGGAAATTCACCCCACGGATCATGTCAGTCGCCCTGCTAGACAGGGGTCCAGGAAAGTAAATAATGTGGGAAGAAATAGCCAGGGAATTGTTATGGCTAGGCTTGTATAGGCCCTAGGGCTGATAGCCTAGTACCAACCTATGAACGTATGAATAACCAGGGTGCATACTATTACGATATACAAGTGTGTTTTTTTCTACACAGTTTCCTATGCAGGAGGTATGTAAGCCTCCCTCACTACCCTTATACAAATGGACATCAAGAAAATCTATACATTCATCATGTGCATTCATAGTGAACCTTACAAATTATGTGGTGGATTCAAGATAGGTAATAAAGTCAACTCAGACATGCTTCCATCCTACAAAAGAAAAACATTGTCCACAAATCTCCTGAAAAATGTAAGATGTTTAGGTAATGGATGTGGACTTAAAACATGTTCAAATTCCCAGTGTGCCATAACAAGGTTGGAGTAGCTATTGGCACAAGAAGTGCCCATAGCCACGCTAACCTTCTGCATATATAAGTGTTCTTTGAACATGAAAACATGATTTGCTAAAATGAGATCTAAAAGTGTACAAATCACAAAAATCAAATCATTTGAAAAATCACTGTATTTATGTAAGAAAATAGCTTCTACCCCCTTCCATATTAGGTATTAGTGTAAACAAAGTGTTAACATCTAATGTAACTAACATTAGATTCGATGTATCATGAGTAGAACTAAATTCAAACAATTCTTCTAGAAAATGTTGAGTGTCTCTCAATATGGTGTGAATATTGTTAACAACCTTCCTCAATTTATGTTCCACAAAGATAGACAATGGCTCAGTGAGCCAACCAGTGTCAGATACAATAAGTCTTATGGGGGGTCTAAAAGACACTTATAAATCTTAGGCAGTCCATGGATTACAGGTGTAACAGGATGGTCTACAGAAAAATACTCATAAAGTTCACTATCTATCAGTCTGTTCATTAGCAAATCATAAAGCTCATTTCGTACATGTTGTATCAACCTAGTCAAAGAATCAGCTTGTAATTCATCACACACATTACAATCAGAAAGTATTTCAATCATTTTAGTTTCATATACAACATTATCAAACCTCACAATCCCACCCCCCCTTGTCAGCAGGACATATTTGAATGTCATTATTCTTCTTCTTTAACGAATTCAAAGCTTCAATTTCTGCATGTGTTAAATTAACAATTATACCATGACCCCCCATTAATATTCCAAAACGTGCACGCTGATTGGTCAGCGTGCACATTGCACATCGACTTATACTAATGGAAAAAGGTCCGGTCGCCTGGACTTTTTCCATTAGTATAAGTCTTTTTTAAAACACTGTCTCACTATGTTAAAGGAGTTTAACATAGAGAGACAGCTTTAAAAAAAGCAACGGAGATCTCCGTTGCTTTTTAAAGCTCTCTTATGTTAAAGGAGTTTAACATAGCGAGACAGTGTGTAAAAAGCAACGGAGATCTTGCTTTCTCCGTTGCTTTTTTTTTAAACCTGTCTCGCTATGTCAAATGGGTTTAACATAGCGAGACAGCTTTAAAATAAGCAACGGAAATCTCAGTTGCTTTTTTTAAAGCTGTCTCGCTATGTTAAACTCCTTTAAAATAGCGAGACAATGTAAAAAGCAATGGAGATCTTGCTTTCTCCATTGCTTTTTTTTTAAACCTGTCTCGCTATGTTAAACCCATTTAACATAGTGAAACAGTTTGTAAAAAGCAACGGAGATCTTGCTTTCTCTGTTGCTTTTTTCAAAACTGTCTTGCTATGTTAAACCCATTTAACATAGCGAAACAGTAAAAAGCAACGGAGATCTTGCTTTCTCCATTGCTTTTGCCCACAGCTCTGATGTACTGCGTAGGCATACACATGCGCAGTACATCAGAACTGCCACAGAATACCAAACAGTCTGCTGCGGAAGGGCAGCAAGGAGGCATTATACAATGCCATTATTTAAGAAAAGTAATTATTTTTTTTCTTAAATAATGTCATTATATAAGCAATAACTCCACTTCTGGTGTGGGTATTGCTGGATTTACCAGTTGGCTTTGTTTGGCCACTTGGGCCTGTGACCAAACCACGCCAACCGTGGGTAAATCCAGCATTACCCACACCCAGACGTGGGTTATTGCTATAACAGTCCCATTTTATGTGCCATCTGTGAGCCTAGTTTTTTCACATTGATTTATAAAAAACTCAACAGATGCAGCTATAGGTGGACAGAAGACTCCTTTATGGGAGCTGGTAATGTGTCAAAAATCAAATTAACTATTTGCAACATAATATGAGACAAAGAATAACTAGTGACTATTGTCTTATTTCACTATATTACAAATCTTAACAACTGGAACACTGACTTCTTACCTTGTAATATAGTGTGCATTATTTCATGGATAGATATGTTAAGTACTTTGTTCCATGTCCGTGTCCTATTCAATGTCACTTTCCTTTACATAATCCCATACAGCCTTTTTCTGCTATAGAGTTCTGTTTCTGATCTCTAATAATTCATAGTTCCATATCATAATCTCTGCAATCATTTTCACCTCTCTTACTGGTGGTTTGCTTTTGGTTTTCCATTTTCTAGTTGTTGCTTTCATAGCTGCTACCAGTTCTAAAGATAGCAATGCTTTCACGTCTTTAGTACATGTTGTTTTAACTAAGTCAGCAAAAACTTCTGTATTGAGGCTAAATTCTCTTCCAAGCATAAGACTTATTATTCAAATAAGTTTGGTACTGAAACAACTGGATCATTGCATCTCCTGCATATGCTTCTTTTTAAGTCTTGTTGGAGTACAGAAATATTTGATAAAAAATTCTATGCAAAATTTCTGAATTGTCTTCCTTTAGCTGCATTTCTAGGATTAAGATATATTTCCCTCCACTGAACATAAGTAGTATCTTTATTTAATTATTCTCTATATGCTATTTTTTTAATCTTTATACTGCATTGTTTTCTCAAATGTAGTATCGCTTTATAAGCTATGGTTGCTACTTTTTCCCAGTCTGCCATTTCTGATGTTCTTCATGTTTCACTGTTGCAGTCATTACATTTGGGTAATCTGCTGGCAGGTTGCCCTCATCGGCCTGAATAACAAAGTCTTGGGTCCTGCGTCGGTTGCTGTCTCCTCTTCCATGATGTCAGGTCGTCAGGGGTATAAACCATGCAGCCGATGCCATTTTATTCAGTCTTTCTTGCTGCGCAGTGCCCGAAGCAGAAGCAGTTCGCAAGTGCCGGTCGGCCAACTCCTGAAATTTTCACATTCGAGTTTCAGAACCAAAGTCTTCAAACTAAAGCTAAGTATCCCGTTGGGGAAACTTTTTCTTCCTCCTTACCGATGTCAGCAAAAGTTAATAATTGCATTACTTGTGGGAAGCAAATACCTCATAAGGATTTTCATTTGTACTGTATTCCTTGCCTAAGCCCAGATCATAATGTGCCTTGCTGTCGGTTTTGTGCTAGATTTAACCAACACACTATTAAGCGTCGGTATAGTTTTGCTTCTAAATATTTTGGATCAAGGTTTAATTATCCTGAAATGTCATCGGTTAGCAATCCGACTACCAGAGTTCACAAAAAATGCAAAGAAAAAGACAGAGACAGACCGTCGAGGTCCAAAATCGATGACGAAGCTTCTCCCAAGCCAGTCGCCGGTACTCAGTGAGGCGCTTTCGCAGCCCCTGATACCCGCTACTTTTGATTCTCAGGCCTCTACTGAGACCCATTCGGAGTCTGGTATGCCGCGAGATTCTCAGAGTATTGAACCCGCGGATGTCTCTCCCTTGGATGGGTCCGGAGCTGCTGAGCAGGCACCGGCTTCTGAGGGTGTTTTCAGCCCTCAACATTTTTATATTAAACCGACGCCAGCCTCAAAAACGTGGTCAAAAACATCTTCTGTGTCTAAAAATCCAATGCATGAGCCACGTGCTCAGGCCCCTATGCCTAAAAAGCAAATGATCAAAATGGCTGATGACTTAATTACCTTGATCAGGGGTTCCCAACCCCCCGCTAAGAGGCCTAGGCAAGGCACTGATTATGAATCTTCAGATCAGGTTTCCATTTCTTCTGATCAGGAATTTTCTATTCTACCCAATGAGGATTCTGATGCAGAGGAATCTATCCCATCTGCAGCTCCTCCTGAGGATTACTGTTTTGGAGAGACTTTGCATACCTTAAAGGAGCATTTTCACTGGGAGTGTCAGGACTTCTCTGAATCAAAAAAGAGGCTTAGGGATTTTCTTCTTCTTCCTCAGCATAGGCCTTTGGCAATACCTCTTGTATTAGACATTGTTGATGATGTGTTTTTAGAATCAAGCATGGCTCCTGATTCCCTACCTCAAGCTCCTAGTAAGCCGGGCAGATATTACAGGGTTCCTGACTCCCACAAATTTCTATTCAAAAGTCCTGCTGCTGATCCTGAGACTATTTCACAGGGTCACAAGGGTATAAAGGTCTCTACAGCCAAAAATCCTACTCCCTCTGATAGAGATTCCAGGGCGCTGGATGGATGGGGAAAGAAGGTTTATACGTCTGCTACCTTGGCCATCAGGGCCTTAAACTGCCAGTTTCATATGCTTAAATATCAACAGCATGTTATGGGCTTACTGAAACAGAAAATGATGTTGATTTCTGATTGTGTGGAAAATAAAGAGTTACAGGAATTATTGCATTCAGCAGAACAGGTTGGAAAGCATACATTGTAATGTGGTTTTGATTCATTGGAGGCCTCTTGCAGGGCTGCAGTTACTGGATCTGTGATTAGAAGGCATGCCTGGCTCAAGGAGCAAAATCTGCCTGATCATGTTAAAGCTAAGTTGTTGGATGCCCCCTTGCAGCATGATACTCTGTTTGGTAATAAGGCAGAAGAGGTTTTAAAGAAAATGGAAGACAAAGCTAAATCTATGCAAACTGTAAAAGATTTCTTGCAAGTGCAGCCACCCAGGTTCAGTAAGCACTGGCCTACTAAACATTGGTCCTTTCCAGTGTCCAATAGAGCCACTCAAGGCAAATTCAGGTGCTCAAAAGACTCCAGATACCAATCACAGGGTTCTTACAGGTCAAAGCAGCGGGGTGCCTCCACCTCCAAAGCTGGAGGAAACGAAGCACAACCCTACAGTAAGCAGTCTCAATGACTTTCCTCTACCATCACCAAGCACTTATATTTTAGCAGCCCCCTTGGGGGGAAAACTAGCACTTCATGCTCAAAATTGGCAGTTAATTACCCAGGACAAGTGGGTATTAAACATAGTATCCCAGGGGTACAGATTTCATTTCCGTACTTTGCCAATTCCAAACGGATGGCCAGATCTGTCACAAAGTCAGTGGGCAGAGGCTCAGAAACAAGTTATGTCCCTCATGGATATGGGGGCTATTCAGCCAGTACCAGAAAAGGAAAAAGGACAAGGTTTTTATTCAAGACTTTTCCTGGTACCCAGAAAAGACAATTCTTGGCATCCAATACTGGACTTATTGATTTTGAACACGTTCCTGGACATTCCAAAATTAAAAATGCTGACTTTACAACAGCTACTGCCTATGCTGGGCAGGAACGCTTGGTTAGTGACTCTAGACTTAAAAGAGGCATACCTGCATAGCCCAATAAGGGAATCATGCAGAAGATACCTCCGCTTCAAAGCAGGTTTTTTTGCATTACTGATTCTCTGCAAAGCCCTTTGGCTTATCTACTGCACCCATGGTCTTTACAAAGTGCCTGGCACCAGTAATTGCATTCTGCAGACAAAGAAGCATTCAAATTTATCCTTACCTGGACAGCTGTCTTATTCAAGCAGAGGACAAGGACACTCTTCTTCAACAACTGGCGTTTATAAAAAGGCTTCTAGCATGCCTAGGGTACACAATAAATGAAAAGAAATCCCAACTGGTACCCTCTCAAATAATTACATTTCTGGGTGCAAGCTTCAATACAACTGCCCAGATGGCTTACCTTACGCCAGACAAACAAAGGCAACTGACAACATACTTCAAACAAATGGCAACAAAAACCCAGTTATCTGCAAGACAAATTCTGAAGGCTTTGGGGTTCATGGCATCCTGCATTCTACTTATTCCATATGCGAGACTGCATATGAGGAAACTTCAATGGTACCTAAAAGGTTTATGGCGTCAACATTGTCACAGTCTAGAAACAATGATTCCTCTCATTCCCTGCCTACAACAGGAGTTTCTTTGGTGGGCAGAGACATGTCACCAAAACAAGGGACTGTCATTTACTCTACCCCCTGCCACCCAAACCCTAACTACAGATGCATCAGACTATGCTTGGGGGGCCCACCTGGTGGGGAGATGCATTCAGGGCAAATGGAGCCCAAAACAGATGCATCTGCATATCAACCAGAAAGAGATGCTAGCTGTTCAGAATGCTCTGACAGCCTTCAAGGACTTACTTCATCCAGGAAAACTACTGATAAAGATGGACAACACCACGGGTATGTGGTACATAAACAAGCAGGGGGGTACACATTCTTACCCCCGTTGCAGACTAGCCATGGCATTATGGAACACAGCTTTGACTTACCAAATACATCTTCAAGCTAAATTCCTGCCAGGAAAACATAATACTCTGGCAGATGACCTAAGCAGAAATCTTATGGACCCACACGAATGGAAACTGGATCCACAAATCTTCAGCATGTTAACACAGAAATGGGGGAGCCCAGACATAGATCTATTTGCCTCTCCCCAAAATTATCAGTTGAACAAATTCTGCACAAGAACGCATCACAAAAAGGCATGGAAAGTGGATGCCCTATCCTTCAGCTGGAAAAACCTATCAGTCTATGCCTTTCCCCCTCTGCCTCTACTCTCCAAGGTCTTACTAAAAGTCAGACAGGAAAAACCAAAAATGATCCTAGTTGCTCCGGACTGGCCTCGCCAGCACTGGTACCCACTTCTAAGGAATATGTCTCAACTTCCTCTTTGGTACTTGCCTCAAATACCTCATCTACTGTCTCAGCAGAACAATCAAATTCTGCACACTCACCTCCAAACTCTGAATCGTGCAGCATGGCTGATCATTTAATTATTCAAACAACACCTCTCAGTAAATCTGTGATGGATGTCATTTTGGAAGTCAGAAGGCCTAGTACTAGAAAATCTTATGCTAATAAATGGAAGAGATTCTGTGCTTGGAACCAAGCACAAGGAACAGACACAGCAAAGCCCAATATTCTTCAGAGTTTACAATATTTGACTGAGATGCTTGACAAGGGCCTATCTTTTCCTTCAATAAAACTCCATGCCTCTGCCATCTCGGCTCATTACAACACAGAGCCTCCCCTCTTTTTTCATCCTCTGCTTAAACAGTATCTTAGAGGGGCCAAAAATTTAAGGCCTCCCAGAAGATCACCAACTCCTGCATGGGACCTCAATTTTGTGCTGGAAAAACTCACCCTGCCTCCTTTTAAACCAGCAGCTACTGTGGATATAAAATTTTTATCTTGGAAAACAGCTTTTCTCTTGGCAGTCACTTCAGCAAGAAGGGTTTCAGAACTACAGGCTCTCATGGCTGTGGAGCCATTTATTACATTTACTCATACAGGGTGTCCCTCAGGACCAATCCTTCTTGTATGCGTAAGGTGGTATCCAGTGTGACTCTTAACCAGACAATTCACCTGCCAACATTTTACCCAAATCCACAGAACAAGGGGGAGTGGATTCTGCATTCATTGGACGTACACAGACAACTAAGATTCTACTTAAACAGGACCAAACCTCTAAGAAAGTCTGAGCAACTACTGGTAGCATTTGCTGCAGGGTTAGAGGGGAAGGCTATATCAAAGCAGGCTCTTTCAAAGTGGATAAGCCACTGCATTCATTTCTGCTACTTGCACCATGGTAAACCTGTGCCCAAGGGGATCAGGTCACATTCCACCAGGGCTGCCTCTACCTCAGCAGCTTTTCTCAGAGGGGTTCCAACCAAAGACATTCTAGAGGCTGCTACTTGGAGCTCTGTTCATACCTTCACAAAGCATTATCATTTGCCTCTCTTCTCCAAATCCAGGGCAGGCTTTGCCACTGCAGTTCTGCAGGGCTTTATAGCCGCTCCTAATGCTGTTTAGTTCCATCCTCCCATCCATAGCTTTGGGATTCTACCCAAATGTAATGGCTGCAACAGTCAAACACGAAGAACATAGTGCAGTTGTGTACACTTACCATAAATGTAGATGTTCGAGCTTATTTACTGTTGTTGGTTACCCACCCGCCATCCCTCTTTTCTGTACCTTTTCTTTCCTTCACTATATACTAAAGCCTTGGTGATATATTTGCTTTTAGATGAAGGTAAAGTTTATGTTGCTAAACTGCATTTATATATATTTCTGTTTATTTATAATTATATATATATTTTTGCTCCCCATTTGGGGGGCACCTGACATCTGGGGTAAGAAAAACTGAATAAAATGGCGTCGACTGCATGTTTTATACCCCTGATAACCTGATGTAATGGAAGAGGAGACAGCAACCGACGCAGGACCCAAGACTTTGTTATTCAGGCCGACTGAGGGCAACCTGCCAGCAGATTAGCCAAATGTAATGACTGCAACAGTGAATACACTCGAACATCTGCATTTATGGTAAGTGTACACAACTGTACTTTCTGACCTCTATTATAAATCTACTGTTTGTGGATTAACAAAATAACTGTTCAGTCTCTGCATATCTTCCTTGAACTGTAGCATTAGACCTGCATATTAAGCAAGTTGATCCGAGATGAATAATCTGTAAAATTGTCTAGCTTCATCCCATCTTATTAATGCATCCCTTTAATTGTGTGCTCTGAAAATCTCACTTATTTGTATTATTCTTGTCCAAATTCTCATTGCGTTTTAGTCTGGCTACTTTGTATTACTTTACATATATAACCTACTGGTGTTCTATTTTTTTCAAAGTCTCACTTACTTTAACATAATGACTTGTCTACTACACACACACACACACATATATATATATATATATATATATATATATATATATATATATATATATATATATATATTATATATTATGTATACATGTATGTGTGCGTATGTATATCTGTGTATGTGTGTATATATATATATATATATATATATATATATATATGTGTGTGTGTGTGTACAGATACACACACACACACACACACACACACACACACACACACACACACACACACTGAATCAAATATATTAATCTGACTTGTGTAATCTTAGAGTATGCTCCAAATCTGGAAGTCCCAAACGACTCTTGTTCTTTTGTCATTGTTAGTTTTTCTCATAGCTATCTTTCTGTTTTGTTATCCCAAAGAAACTCCTTAATTTCCTTTTTCATATTTTTTCATATCTAATCTCTCAGCTGGTAGATCAAACCGGACCTGCATAAAGAAACAGCTGGGCCAAAAACATCTTAATAACTTGTACCTTATTGTCACTGCCCATAAATAACAGGTTCCATAATCATACCTTGCTTATAATCTTTTGAGTAATTTCTTCCCAAAGTTCTTTAATTGCTTGCTGGTCTAACCTCCTATTTCAACCAAATTCCCAACTATCTCATCTTATCATGACAACCCCAAGAAAGACGATGCTTTGCACCAACTCATGTGTTGGGGCATAATTCATCACTGTAGAATTTCTTTTGCTTAATTTACGTTTTTCCTGCGATGCTATTAAAATGTTTTGGTTTATCATATATAATTTTATATCATGTACCAGAATGGTAATGTATAATTTTATATTGTGTGCAAAAGGGCTGTTTTCTCTTTAGTTTTTCTCTGTTTGATTGTCTTATGTCTTATGTCCCTACATAATAGCTCTGAATATAAAGCAGAGTGTAATGGTGAAACTGGACACACTTCATGTAAGGCAAAATGCTTTAGAGAGTTCATCATCTGGGCGGCACAGTGGTGCAGCAGTTAACGTTGTCGCCTCACAGCAAGAGGTTCTCCGGTTCGATTCTCGGCTGGGGTGCCTTCTGTGTGGAGTTTGCATGTTCTCCCTGTGTTCGCGTGGGTTTCCTCCGGGTACTCTGGTTTCCTCCCACATTCCAAAGACATGCATCTGGAGCGTTTCTCCCCAGGCCTCCTCTGAAAACAGGCTCTGTGGAACCTAGTTGGACATTCCTGGTCAACAAATGTTAAATAAAATAAAATAAATAAATAAATAAATCACTGCATTTCATCCTAGCCTGAGCTCCACTGTGAATATTGCATATTAATTTTGTCCATGTTTGTGGAAAGCCAAATGTGTCAAAAGATCTCTCTTGATAAATTCCCAGCAAACACTAGCAAAAGCTCTATCAAAAGCTATTTCAGCATCCAAATCTATAAATATATTATTATTGTCCAATGCATTCTTTTCAATACTAAAAGTTTATTTTCCTTCTATAGACCACAGATCCAAATCTGTTGTTATTATCAATATGTATGCCGTTGTTTTTGCCAAAATTGTTAAAAGAACTTTGGGTACTTACGTATTATCGCAACCAGATTTTCGTGGTTGCAAAATTCACATGCTGCAATGAAAATCAGTGCGAGAAACACTGTAAGGTTCTATTTTACGTCCTTACTGATGAAAAATCAGTTTGGCTTACATTCAGGAAATGAAACAATTGTGCAAGTCTTCTTCCTGTTTTGCGTGCATTATCGGGTCTGCCCTATCATTACTCATAGTTGGCATTACGTCTGGACAAGGATATCAGTAATTGCCTGTTCATCTTCACTTTGCTGTTTAGGGAAACAATTTTGTTCGAGTTTTCATGCAGCCTCTTCCCCCAACAATCAAAATCCTGCAGTGGGTGCATATACACTAGTGAGAGAAACAGCATCTGAAAATGTATGAAATTCACCATCCAAACTGTGATATTAGACACTCGTATGAACTTATATTAGACACACTTAAGAACCCAACCAACAGGACGTTAGCAGCCATTATAACTCAAGCGTGCATCTGCAATGCACGCAAGACAGGGAGAGGGTTTCTCAAATTGTCCCTGTTCCTAAAAGTAATGTAAAGTTGTTGGGCAGTTTAAGGAAGTAGAATAACAGTTGGAAGTGTTTCATGTACTTGGATTTGTGGAGGTATGCTCATTTTTAACTGTGAAAATCTGGTTGCGATAATACGTAAGTACCATCTTTGTACTGCAATATGGATCTACATAACCCTGGATCCAGAGGATCTCTTCCCTCTTTGGTTTAATAAGCACTACTGCCTTTTTCCAAGGTAAGGGCACATGCACCTTGAAGAGTATTGCTAAAAAGTATTAGCCAGACTTATCTCCTGCTCCTTCTTCTTCCATATGTCTGCTGGAATTCCATCTCTTCCTGAGGATTTCACTGTATTGTAGTATCTCATTGCTTCCTTAATTTCATTTTACTTTATTTTTGATGTTGATACCCCCTATTTGTACTTCTGTTGAGGAAGATGTAATTGTCTCAAATATGTTACCATTTCGTGTTTGTTGCTGTCATTCTCTACATTTGTCTATACAGTGTATTGTAATAATTTATCTTAATACCATAGGTTCATAGGTAAGTACTAGGCTACCTATCCTTGTAGGCCATTTTAAGCATAGCCAGTTTCCCTTTCAAAAGTAAGAATCAAACCCTGTACCTTGTGACTTTAAGGGAAACACCTTAACCATTATATCTTTATAATATTTCCTGAGTCCATGTTTGTCCTACCATTCAAATAATTTCTATTTTTGATGATCATCCTTTCAACTTTTGTTTTTTCAAACATTGAACTAACAACACAGTAGCTGTAGGGTTTCTGTCAGTTGTTTTAAAACCATTGCTCAGTGTTCATTCATATGTTCTAAGTGCTGTTGCATAGACATTCCAACTTTTTCAGTTGCTTTTAAACATGTTGTATTCCACTTTTTTGCTTCGCCTATTTTTTTAAGCCCTGTATATACCCTGCTGTGACTGTTATTCCATATCTCTTTTGCTTTCATAATGACCATATTTGCAATCTTCAGTTTACAATTATCCCATTTTTTTACAAGCTATTTTCTGCTTAGGTTCAAATCTAATAATGAAAGTGTGATCTACCCAATCATTAAATGGTTTCTTTTTCAAAAGAAATATTAGAAAATGCAAGTGTCTAGCACAACAGACTTTTGTTTGCTCACAAGCCTTAATTTGTATAGATACATGATCTGACACTCTTTCTGTATTTGCTTTCACAGCTCAGACCATGTTACAGTATTCTTTCAATATGAAACAGCTCCATAATATTGTCCAAGAACAATATTAAACTGAAAAATCATTCTAGCTTATTTTCATTACATCAGTGAGCTCTAATATATGCATATATGTATATATATATATATATATATATATATATATATATATATATATATATATATATATATATACATATGCATATACTTTTCAAAGTATCTGCCTTTGGCCAGTATTCTTTATTATCTTGGCCTTCAAGAGACATTTTCCTTATTCCCTGTAGTGTTCCATTCTCCTGCAGTTACCATACATCCTTAATGAAAGACTATAACGTTTCTCATAATATTCTTTACATCTAATCTCACTACCGTTGGTGGAATATATAGTGCGGAAAGTGTAATTTTTACACCCTGCCAAGAACCTTTCATCACTATAAATCTTCCATGTCTGTCTTTCATTTGTTTTTCCATCTTTATTCCTGTGCACTCATTTAATTAAGACCCCTTTGTTCACTCTTCTTATGTTCCAGCAAAGAAACCCTCGTTCCCATTTTTCTTTTCAAAATTTTCACATGCTTTATTATTCATCATTTCATGTAGCATTATTGTTTGTGCATGCCCACTGTAAATATGAGTCAGTATCTTGTCCTGTTTTTTTCTTTCAGTCATTCCATTAACATTGCAAACCAACAAGTCTAATTGGCAGTAGTAAAGTTTGGAATGTATTCTACTTAACTTATGTTTTTTGTCTTTCTGTTACAAACTGGTCCTTTGTAGTCACTTCTATCACTTTTTGTGTTTGTGTACTTTTGTATAATACCAGCAGAGCTGAGCCTGATATTTTATTAGAATACATAATTCCATCCCTACCAAAGGAATAAACTGCAACAACATATTAATTATGTACATATTTTTGCAAACAATTAAGCTGACATTTTGTACAAAACTTCTAGATCCCTATAATTAGACTTGAACCCTGATTTACTTTTTTGGGCTGGATAACAAGTATTATAAATCAGTGATCTGTGTATTCACTTGCCTGCAGCATTTTATTTCTGAAGTTGTCCCTCTATTTTTGTGTTGCTAGATAGATATGCTGTCTAAGTTCATTTATATTCATTTCTACAGGTTGTTAAATTTTTCAGCCACTGTGCATTTTTATACACATCTGCTTTACCTTTCATTAGATATTTCAAAAACTATAGCTATTTTTAAATGGTTAGGCCTCACTATCCAGGCAGAGTGACTCCACCTTCTTGCAAGAAAGACAAGCTAAATTCAAACAGCAGTGGGGTGGCCCAGTGGTGCAGAGGTCAGTGTTGTCACCTCACAGCAAGAGGATCTCTGGTTCAATTCTTGACTGAAGTGCCTTCTGTTGGGTGTCTGCATGTCCCACCTGTGCTTGTGTGTGTTTTCTCTGGGTTCTCGCTTTCCTCCCACATTCCCAAGACATGCTGCAGGTGGACTGGATACTCTAAATTGGCCATAGGTGTACGTGTGAATTTGTGCCCCTTCTGAGGAAGGTTGGATGCCGCTCTGGCAACTCGAAACTGTAAAACTCTACTGTCACTCATTCTGCAGACCTGTGTTCCACTGTGGTGACCCCTAATGGGAGCAGCCGAAAAGAGAAGACTGGAGACAGATCAGTCTCCGAATGAGAATCTACCATTTTGAAACATTATCATAAATTTGACTTTAGACAAAATACAAAATGAATTGAAGTACTTGTTTTGTTACTCATAGTTATAGAGTTCAGTGCTTTTAAGATATCTTCCACTGTACATCTTTTACATTTTAAATTGTACAAAAAAACCTTGTCCAAAGAGGTAGTAGCTGTAGCATAGTCCAGATATAGGTTTGCTACATCTGGGCCTGTTTGTAGTGGGTATTTGTTCTGAGCACATTTCCCAGGCCATCTTTGATCAGAAAGGGCCCTTCTGCACTTTAATGAGAGAAGTGTGCTGATTGGAACCTGTCTGGTGAAGTGTGGCTGGTCTGTGGCTTGGAATAAGCACCTCATTCCTTCATTTGAACTTTTTAAAAGCTTCTGGTATTTAAGCCCCATGTTTTAGAGGGTTTCTGCTTGCTTAATCCGAGCTAAACTAAGGAGGGCTACCAGCCACAACTATGTAATGAGATACCAGCTGACTAAAGGCTTCTGAGCTTCCAAAAAGCCATAGGTTGCCTGTTATTTTTTTCTTACTGTTTATTGCACTTTTTTATTGTCTGCCACCTAATTTTTTACTGTATTTTATTCCTAAAAACTAAGCTGTACTGTTGTACTGCATCTGTCTGCCTTACTGGACTTGTTAAATCATATTTTGTTACTATTTTCAGTTTCCAAAGCTTTGTTTGCTATTTTCATTGTTTGTAAAGTATTTACTGAAAATTTTCTCTGTAAAGCATCTGTTTTGTTTATTCTGATTTTCATGCCAAGCAGTGTTTTAAATAACTGATTTGTTTGCTGTTTAAAGCATTCTTTACATTCTCTTTTCTATTTTTTTCTATTTAAAATATTTTAGTGTCTCACTGTGTTTTTTCTGCTGTGGTAAACATTTATTTTGTGTTTTCCACCTAAAATAGTGTAGCTTTTAGCTGTAGCTTAGTCCAGATACAGGTTTGCTGTGTCTGGACCTGTTTGTAGTGGCAATTTGTTCTGAGCACATTTTCCAGATGATCTATGACTGGAAAGGGCCCTTTTGCACTCTTGTGAAAGGAGTGTCCTTAAAGTTTTTTTTAGGTTTTGAGCTTCTGGTATTTAAGCCCCATGTGTGAGTGCATTTCTGCTTGTTTGGGCATTGCACTGCACACTGCTGGGCAATTGTGCATCATAGCGGACAGATAATTTTGACAATTTTTCCCTTAGGCACAGCTATATCACATTAGTGTAGTCCTCATTTTTAGCATTTTTTTGGTCAAAGAAGCATTACTAGTGAAGCTGTGAAAGCACCCCCATTGTGATAACAGTTCTTCAAAACTAGCATTATGGACAGTTGGACTACCCTTGTTTCTCCTGCTAACCTTGTTGACTTCGGCCTCCTGAGGCAGTGTAGCAACTACCTCATGTACACTGACAACCCTCTACTAATAACTCACTCTAGTACAGAGTGTGAGAGATTTATGTACACCAAAAATCTTGAATCCCTGCTTTCTCGTGCTTGAAACATTAACATTGAAGAGGTTGTCAGTGCACCCACCTCTAATACCACCACTCATACACATAGTATTCTTCAGACACAGAAATCAACATACACTGAGGTCCTCTCAAAAAACTTACCAAAACACCAGAGACGACTAAAACAAAAGACTGCTACAACTAACACAGTTCCCACAGCACCCAAGACACACAGCGACACCAGTGTCTCACATACCAAGCCCTTAAGCCGTAACACTGCAAAACCAATTTTACTTGTCATTGGAGACTCCATACTGAGACACACAGATTTCCCACTCACCAGATTGGACAAAGAGAAAGTCACTGTCAGCTGCATGTCCAGCACCAAGATTCATCAAATCACGCATGCACTCGGGTCTTTCAGCAACATGTACCATTATGACTCTGTCATAGTTCATGTTGGAGTGAATGACCTAAGATGTACCTCATTGGACTATATAAAGAGAGATATGATTGATCTCTCTGAATATGTGTCCCAGACAGGTTTGTCTCTAGCCTTGAGCAGCATACTACCGTCATCTGGAATGATGCTGCAGTACAACAAAAAATGATGAGTTCAGTAGTTGGCTTAGTTTTTGGTGTCATTTAAAGGGGATCCAGTTTCTCTCAGCCTGGGAAGACATGGTTGACACACCTCACTACTTTACCAGAGTTGATTTGCACCTGGCCCCACTGACTTTTGGCTGCTGGCAAAGGCTGTTGCCTCCCCCATTGTGCCTTTGTTAGGCAAGGTCTCAAAAACAAACTTACCAATGTGAAAATTGCCAGTCATAACAAAATAAGAGTTATGCTGCTAAATGCTTGACATTTAAACCAAAAACTGCACACCCTGGAAGCACTTCTATCACTGGAGGATGTAGGTATCTGTGCAGTCACAGAAACCTGGTTCAAGGCCTCAGACAATACCCCAGCCTTGCAAGGCTACAATGCCTCCCACATCTTCAGACTGCAAAATGAATGTGTGAGAATCAAAGGAGGCAGTGTTTCTGTCTGTATTAGAGATAATACAGTACCATGCACACATGCATACTATCATTCAAACCATGGCCAAATGTAGCCTTCAGCATAACAATCCACCTAGCTTCAAGTTCTTCAGTTCTTCCTCTGACATCACTAATGCAACCAGTGCACTTACATTTTAGAGGGAGTTACCTTTCAACATCCTGACACCAAAAGAATATTTGATACAAGGGTTAATGCTAGTTGCTTTGCTATACTAAGCATGTTGTTTATCTTGCGGTGTGCTCTCTGTGTCAAAGTTTTTATGTTGGAAAGACAGATAGGATGTTAAAGGAGAGAATCAGGGAGCATGTTTATCACATTGCCAAAGGCTCTAGGGTTAATGCCCTAGCAAAACATGTTATAGAGAAAGGTACCAACCATAGCTTCAAGTTCATGGTAATATCAAAAGCTATTGTCAGTGATAGGTTTAGTGATGTCAGAGGAAGAACTGAAGAACTTGAAGCTAGGTGGATTGTTATGCTGAGGGCTACATTTGGCCATGGTTTGAATGATAGTATGCCCATGAAGCCAACATTAAAGAAAAGGAAACTACGTAAGTAACTGTTTTTATTAGTTTTATTTATTATTTATTATTTTTTATGTATACTTATTTATGCACTTTATACATTTAGTTATATATTTAGTCATATATATTTATGTGTGTTTTAAATGTATTTTTGTATTTTATCCTTTAGGCAAGTTTTTTGTGACATGTTGCCTTTAAACTAATTGATCATGTGCTCAGTTGTTTGGTATTTAAACAGGTGCTATTGTAACTTTTTTCATACACCTGAAGAAGCAGTAGTGAAAGCACTTGTGTTTGGTTCGAATAAAGCAGTGCTGTGTTTTATCAGAATTGAATGTTCCTGTTTTTCCTTGTGGAGCTGTCTTTGAAGACTGTTTTTGTGGATTATTCTTTGAACTACATTGGAAATTGCTGTTGTCTGCCTCTTGGAAGGACTTTTGTTCTCTGGTACTGTATTGTTTCTTTCAGTTTTACCTCTGGAGGTTATAGGAGCTCATTGGGAGTATATATTCTTCTTATTTAGTGTATTAGAAATAAATTCACCTCCCGTCTAGTCAGACTGGACAACTCCATGGAGTTATTCCAAATTCAGATTACTGTGGCAATACCCCCATTCAAGTCATATCTAGTTATAGATTCCCATCCATGGATCATGATGCGCATGAAGCCTACTTGACCAAACTGAAGTTAATTCAAATATTGCCTAACACTCTGGTTATGGGAGATTTCAATTATTCCACTATCAACTGGAAAACCTACTCTAGCCCTAACTCACTAGCAACACAAGTTCCTTGACTTTGTTAACTCAAATGCCCTGGAACAAATTGTCCAAACCCCTACAAGAGGAATAAACCTATTCAATCTGGTCCTCACTAACATGACAAACAGATGCAGCACCGCAACTGTCGGACCTTCATTTGTTAAATCTGACCACAAATCAGTTGCCTTCAAGCTGGCACTATCACCAGAACTCACAAAGGGTGAAGTCAGACTAAAAAACTTCACCAAAGCAAACTATACCCTCCTAGGGGAAGGTATAAAGGCATTCCAACCCCCACCCCCATCTAGAAGTGATAACTACACCAAAGCTTACACTAAAGACCTGTAGAATAACTTGCATAAATGTATAGACTCGACTGTTCCAGAGAGAACCAAAGCTGGAGCCCCAAGCAAAAACAAACTGCCCTGGTGGACATCCACCATAAATAAACTGTACAATAAATGCAAAAAGTTGCTGTCTAAGAAAACCAAAGCAAGGCTGCAACAGTAGAAAAGCACCCTCCTCAGCCTCAACAGGCAAATAAGAAAACATGTCAAATTCCCTAAGGGCATCTTTGAGGAAAAAACTTAGCAATCACAGCCAGGGAAAACCATAAGGCATTTTACAGCTATGTATGTAGCCTAAAAGGTAGGACCCAAGCTTGTGAGGAACTGGTGACCAATGGTATTACACACATCGATCCCACAGAGATAGCAAACCGCTACCAGCTAGTGGAGAGATTTGATGAAAATTTCACTCACTTATCCCCTCCAAACTTATCATAAACCTTGGACCCAACTCCCCAACCGCCACTGTACATATCCAAAGAGCAGGTCATTAAAGCCTTGTCTAAGGCAAAAAACACAGCCTCTATGGGACCAGACAGCATCCAGGCTGTCTTCTAAATAAACTAAAACATGGACTAGCATCATCATTAAGTACCTTGTTCAGTCATAGCCCAACCACAGGCTTTGTTCCTGTGGAATGGAGAATAGTGACAGTTATTCCCCTCCACAAAGGAGACTTGGCGACAGACCTGGGTAATTATAGACCAGTAAGTCTGGCCAGCTTCATCTGTAAGGCCATGGAATGTATCATCATGGACCTCATAAATAAAGACATAGGTGACCTCTAAACCCTGGATACAACCCAATTCAGCTTTGTCAAGGGCAGATCCTACCTGTTAAACCAGATGGATTTCTTTGAAACCGTGACCAGGGCCATTGACGAGGGCAGGTCTGTGCACACAGCATACCTCAACTTGGTAAAGGCCTTCAACACAATTCCTCACTCAGGCATTGCCAATAAACTTAGCAAAACTAATGTAAACCCCTTTGTTGCAAGATGGGTAGCAAACTGGCTCACAAACCGGATGCACACTATTAGAGTGGGCAACTCCACCTCAGCCATCAGACCAGTTAGTGGTGGGCCTTCTACTGTTTGATATACACTTCTCAGTAGTTCAACCAAAACTAAGGGACTAAGGCTGACTAAGTTTGCAGATGGCTGCAAACTAGATGCAGTTATTGAATCCCCAAATGATGTCAGTATACTTCAGGAGGGTCTTTCACAGACCAACAACTGATGTCTTTAGTCACAGTCTCACACTGAATGCCAAGAAATGCGTGATTATTCTCTTCAGTAAAAACAATGTCCCTTCACACGATCGAATTAACAACAATACCCTAAGTACCCATGAAGTGGTAAGGAACTTGGGATCACAAGCTGACTGTAACCTTAACTTTGACCACCATGTGCCTACTGTAGTAAGGACGACTTTCTGTGTAGCACACTTGATCAGCAAAGGCATCACCTCTAGAGCAAAGGAGGTTATAACCCCTCTATACTTATCACTAATCAGGCCCATATTTGAGTATAACGCCCCTTTTGGCATGCACCGTACAAAGCAGCTGCAGCAACTGGAGAGACCTCAAATGTTTCTAACAAAGAAGATAAAGGGACTCCCAACACTTGCCTTACACAGACTGACTAAAGTCCCTGTCACTATACTCTGTATCATATAGACTTCTTAGGGGTGACATATACCTGGATTACAGAGCAATCTCTGACTCAAACCTAATGAATTTGCTGCACATCTGTAAATCAAACGGAACCACAGCCACCAGTTCCAGGGACCTAAATATAGCCTGCGACTTGAACAGGACATGCTGGAGGGACAGATTTGTCTCCCAGCGACTGCTCTGTCTTTGGAACAGGCTGCCAATCCATGTAAAGAAGAGCACCTCTATTACACTGTTCAAAAGGAACCTGGATGAGTGGATGGGGCACCGTAAATTCTTACTGGGGATAGTGCCCACAACCCTCCTGGACATGGGCAGTCATTACTAAATACAATCCTGGGTATTGAATAGAGTATCTAGGGTATTACAGTGGGATGAAATGGTTAAGCTTGAAATGACCTCCGGGTCCATGGCCTAGTAAGCTCCTATGATCCTATATCCTATTATCCCCTCAGTCAATGTTGCTAGTACATTATCATAGGATCATAAGGTCATAGGAGGTTACTAGGCTAATGGCCCTGGGGCCTTTACAAGCCTAGCCAAGAGTTTATCCCCAAAAAAGAAACCTCAGTCAGCACCTGTCATCCCTGTCAGTGATGGACAAAGGTGGAACCCCTGGGACAAATTTGTGGTTTCCCATCCACTCATCAATGTTGCATTTGAAGAGGGTCAGCGAGGAACTCTGTTTAACATGTATGGGAAGTCTATTCCAGGGATGGGGCAGCCTCTGGGAGACAAACCTGTCTCTCCAGCAGGTTTTGTTGATGTATATTAGATTTAGGCCTGTTGAGTGGATAATGAGCAAGGAGTTAGACTTACGGATATGGAGCGTCTCTAGTAGAGCAGTGTCTGATATTGCCTTGTAGGCGAGACACAGATCACCTCTGAGCAAACTGTACGATACCAAGTAAAGTGATAGTGATTTGAGCCTGTCTGCACAGGACAGGTGTTGGAGGCCATGGATTCTCTTTGTGAGGTATTTCTGTAGCCTTTCCAGTTAGTGCAGGTGTTTGGAGAGGTACATACCAAACAGGGAGTTATACTCAATTATAAGTCTGATGAGGGAGGAGTACAGAGAGGTAATAACCTCCTTTTTTTTTTTTTTTTTTTTTTTTTTTTATGCAATCCCTTTATTTATGAGATGAACCAAGTAAAAGGTTTTTCTGACCACTGCCGTCACATGATGGTCAATTGTGAGATTGTTGTCAACCTGAGTACCCAGGTCTTTCACCTCAGGTTGTGTGCTTAGGGGATTGCCGTTGATGTGGTAATCAGTAGGGGCCATGTTTTTCTGAATGGTATGATAATACATTTTTTTGCGTTTAACTTAAATCCATGACTTTGGCACCAGTTACTTGTAGCTGTGAGACCCTCTTGCAGTATGTTAACATCATTTGGGGAGTCAGTGACAGCACCCAACTTACAGTCATCCACAAACTTGGTCAGCCACAGGCCCTTTGTCTTTGTGTGGACCTCTGGGAAGTAGATGCCAAATAGTAGGAGGGTCCCAGGACATATCCCTGGGGATCACCACTAATGACAGGTCTGCTGTCAGAGGTGGTGGCACCGATTTTAATCTTGGGGTCCTATCTGTGAGCCAGCTGGCCACCCATCTGATGAGATAGGGATTAACACCAAGTTGTGTTAGCTTTTTGATGATGCCCAAGTGGGGGATTGTGTCAAAGGCCTTGGCCAGGTCAAGATAAGCTGTATGTACTGACTTTCCCCTCATCCAAGGCCTTGGTGACAGTCTCAAACAAGTCAGCTTGGTTCACTAAGCAAGATCTGCCCCTGACGAATTTGAATTGGGTGGGGTTGAGTGCTTGGAGATTGCCTATATTCTTGTTTATGAGATCCATAATAATACTCTCTATGGCTTTAAAGATCAGACTTGTCAAACTAATGGGGCAATAGTTTCCCGGGTCAGTAGTGGCACCACCTTTGTGCAAGGGGATGACAATGGCGGTTCTCCACTCTGCTGGAATGAAGCCTGTAATTAGGCTGTGGTTGAATAAGGGTGCTCAATGGCGAAGCTAGTTCTTGCTGGAGATGGTGCAGAATGCAGTCTGGGATACTATCAGATCCCATGGATGCTGTGTTCTTTGCCTTGGATAGGGTCTTTAACACTTGATCTACAGAGATGTGAGGTGTGTGACAAGTGTCAGGGATGTCAACTGGGCCTTTGGGGGGCAATAAGGGGGTGAAGTTTGCGTTGAACCTGTCAGCCGGCAGGTTGGCTAAGTCAGCAGGGTCAGTGTAAGTGGTATCATTAAGTACTAATTCAGAACAAACTTGGGCTTTGCCATGGTGGTTCCTAATGTAACTGAAGAAGGACTTGTGGTTTCCCTTTGTTTCGGAGGCTAGTTTCAACTCATAATTGGCTTTGGAGTTTTTCACTAGTGATCTAATTTGCTTGTTGAGGTGGAGGAGGGAGCTTTTCAGATTTGGAATTTGTTCATATTTACCCTTTGGCAACAGTTTCTTCCTTTTGTTGCAAAGCCTGTTGATAGAGGATGTCCACCAGACAGGTTTGTGTTTCCTTGAGGAGCAGGTTTTAGTTCTGTTGGGTATGGCTGAGTCCATGGAGTTGTACAGGTGCATATAGTTGTCTGCATCCTCTGTGGGGGGCAGTGGTGTGAAGCTGCTGTTACCCTCCTTTAGGAGGTTGTAGTCAGCCTTTGAGAAGGCTTTTGGCCTGGTTATGGCTGGGTAGGGGATGGGTGGGATAGAAGCTTCGAATGAGACAGATTGATGATCTGATCTCACCAGGGAAGAACATACTGTGGGAGTAGTGCAGCCGTCACCCATGTTGGTGAGAACCAAGTCCAGTATGTTATCTCCCCTTGTGGGGGATGAGACCAGCTGATCTAGTGTGTTAGAGCTGATGAAGTCAAGGAGTCATTGGGTGAGTGCATTATTGCAGGAATAGTTTAACCAGTCTATGGTGGGTAGTTGAAGTCACCAAGGATCGGGGTGTTAGGGGGTACCTTGATGGAGTCGAGTAGGTCCAGGTTGGAGCAATGAGTGTCCTGAGACATGGAGGGGGGGTCTATAGCTGGCTATAAACTGGATGGGTGTCTTGCCAACTGTCAGTTGCACCTAGAGTAATTCCAGTGTGTCATGCTGGTAAATCAGTCTGGAGGTGTGACTGTCTTTAATGAACTCCACCACCCTTAGTCTTTCCGACCTCATTTTGGGGTCGGAAAGTGTGGAATGAGGTATCACCTGATAAGGCAGGGGTGCTCTCTGTAGCCCTGAACCAAGTTTCCATGACTGCACAGACATCAGCATCTTCCATTATGAGGAGAGCCTCCAGTGAATGCATTTTCAGATTAAGGCTCATAGCATTGAGCAGCATGACCTTCAATATGCTTTTTGACATATATTTTATGTTGGAAGATTTGTCTTTGGGACATAGCCTAAAAAAAGCACAATGAGGAGGCAAGAGTCTTGGCCAAGATCTGGAACCCCAGGGGTGACAGGTGGAGGCCATCTCTGGCAAAGCATCGAGGCCTATCAACCATGTCATCCCAGGCAGACAGATACTGGATCCCCTTGGAAAGACACGAAACTAACCAATTGTTGAAGTCAATCATTTTTGTTGGTATTGTGGTATAATTTTTGGTGAAGGTAGGATGCTGCTTAGGGCTAGGGTGATACGTGCCTGGAGCACATACTCTGAGAGCTCAATCATGAATCTCCTCATATAGTCCAGGGAGTACGTCTCAAGTAATTCACCCCAACATGGACAATGACAGAGTCATACTTGTACCTGTTGTGGAGAGACTTAAGTGCATGCATGCGTGATGTGGCAGATTCTACTGCCTGACAAACAGCTGATTGTGACCTTCTCCTTGTTGACTCTGGTGAGGAGGACATCAGTGTGTCTCACTGTTGAGTCGCCATTGACTAGTATGTTTGGTTTATTGTTATGCCTTATGGGTTGCATTGGTTTATTGTTATGCCTAATGGGATGTGTTTGTGAGACACTGGTGTGTTGACTACTGTGTGTGATGTGATTGGTGTTGTGTGTGTGGAATATTTGCGAGTGTGTCTTGGGGTTCTCTGTTGTTTACGTAAGTTTTTGTTGAGGACCCCTGCATAGGTGGGTGTGTGACTCTGTGATGTGGGTGGTGTGGTGCTTGGCTGGCAATCTCCTATTTTTCAGGAGTACTGACTGTGGTGTGAGAGCGCACGAATTCCAGCTTACTGATGTAGATGCATCTCTCGAAAGTAGAAGAATTATGGGCTAAGAGAAGGGGACTGTTCACGAACATGAGGCAGTTGCTATACTGTCTCAGTATGCCCATGTCAACCAAGCTGGCAGGGAAAACTGATGGAAATTGTCCAGACATAGTGCTCTGAATACTTGGTGGACTTATGGAGGGCAGAGTTGGATAAGGGTTTGTCCATAAAAACCCTACATGTAAAATAACTGGCCTGATTTACAAGTACTAAAACCAAGACTAAGATGCTTAGAATAGCATGTAAATTTAATCAAGCTTTTAGCAAGCAGTAATAAATACAGAATAAGAGCACCTGAACACTTAAGAACACACAGAACAGCACACTAAGGAAATAAAGAAGGTAGAAGACAGTTACAGTAAGAGCAGCTGAATAAAGTATAAATATTTTTTTTTTTAGTGGAGAGGGAGGGAACAGAGCAAGATTAAGATACTACGTGGGTTGTCCTTCCCAAATGCTCTCTCTGTACACAGGGGATAGAGCTGAAGAGATGGGACTAGTAGGAGTGTCTGAAATCAAAATATGATCTCACTGTACTCAGATGAGTGAGCAAATAAGATGGGCCCAGGAGGAGTGACCAAACACAAATTCACAGCAGGGGTGGGCAAATCCAAAACCACCAAGATTAACACCACAACAAGAACAAGGAGGGAGGGTGGGAAACTAACAGCAGAGAGCCATAGACCACAATATTCAATGAAACAAATAAATAAAATGCAGTACTATCTGAAACATGCAAGTGCATAAAAAAGTGTACTTAAATCGGGTTGTATGTCCAGTTGATTGCAGGTAGATCACAGTCAGCCAAACAGCTCAGATATAGAGTAGAAATAAATACACAGAGATGTGACTAACACTTATAAGGCAAAGAGAAACTCCCTAGGCTAAGAGTTAAACACAGAACTTCAAAGAAGTGAAACAACAGCCCCCAATGAAACCAGGTGGCTACACTTCTAGCAAGCTAACTGCAGAGAGACAGAGACCACAATTATTTTTTATAAATCCTGCATTCTAACCTACTTTCACTCAACATGGATTTTTAGACCTACTCCATGCATTACCAAAACTAATATTGTACAATATTGTCTCTTGGTTTCTGTGACATAATGTATTATATTCATTTTTCTTTCATCATTCAGTTACTAATTTTTCTCCTTCCTTCCCCACTGAAGTTGTAACTTTATTAATAGCAGTATAACACAGTGTGTAGTTTGAAAACAGGGACTTTTGTCAGGCAATGTGTAGTACAGCTCCTTCAGTTCATATAAACTATCATTAACTAAAATCTGAGATATAATACTTATTTTACAATTGTATTAATCAGAGTTATTTTCTGTCTAATAATTACTGATTTCAATAGTTTTAGCTGTCGTTCAGAATTCAGCTCACATTTTGAGGTTTATAGCAGTATCATAAACTGAAGGTAGAGACTGTGTTCATCCTTTTTCATATAAACATTTATCCTTTGTTGAGTACTGTATTCACTCAGTGTTCCCCATGCATTGCTTTTATAAAACATCCAACTTTTTAAAACTGTTTCATTTAGTTTGTTTTATCCATCTTTTTTTTTGGAAAACAGGAAAGGGCTGTGTATGAAATCCCTTCTTTAAGATGGTCCATTGTTTACTTTTCTACACCTGCTGACTAGTTGCTTGTCTGAGTGCTACCTTTTCCTACTTCCAAATTTTATTTTCTCTTCTCTGTTTCATTCTGTGCCCATCAAGGGTCTGTGCAGTGTTTTAATCCCAATGGATAAAAGGCCCAAAGTAATATAGGCTACAGTAACTTAGAAGACTCAAAGTAATACATGATACAGTAACTTGAAAGCAGCCATTCTGATAAAAAAAATATTCCTTCCACATATTATACATGAAAGTTCTTTTGAATACGTGTTTACAACTTGCAGCTTAAATGTACGTACTTTTTGACAAGTTGATCTTATATGTAGCCTCTGCTTTTTCTGTTTGAACCTGTGTCACATTTTCTTAGATTTTTCACTTTACTAAAACCGTCAAGAAACAGACAAAAATGAATACATTTTAAAACATTTCCAACCCTTTTCACTTGGCAAACACACAAGGCTATATTACACTTTTCAAGAAGGAAGTTTACCTCTCTAAATAGGAACAGTTGCCCCAAAACAGTTGCTACTCCCACTGGCATTACCTGTTAGTTAGAGTTAACCATGCTAAAGTTCATGTTAGAGCCTTTGTTCCATGTTTCACAGATTGCTTTCTACCCCTATCATATCTCGTTTTCCTTTCCAGATGTGAAAAACAAATGTGCACACTTTCAGTAAACTTTAACTTTTAGCCATAATTAAATTGTACTAGATCATTCACTTGCTCTCTTATAAGTCACATCTGACTTTTAGAGTGACTCCACAGACAGTCAATACTATCTGAGGAGTTTTTCAAGGCAAAGGGGAGGAATAGAGTAGATTGCCCCTCACACCTACAGGCAAGTTAGATTCTCCAATCTGTCTACTGTATGCCTTTGGTATGTGTGTGTAGAAAGTGGAGCACCCAAGCAAACCCATGTGAACAGAGGGAAGACCTGCAGACTCCAACCAGAAAGCACCCCGGCCAAGAACCAAATCAGAGAACTTGCTGTGATGCGGCAATGCTGCCCACACACTGGCTATCCTTAAAGGGACACTATCTCGTTACTAAAACTGCATTTCTCTCTGGGACTGAAGCTGAAAACACTGCCACCCACTTAGCTAATCACCTCTCTTTTTGTGACATCATTAATGAGGTTATAATAATCCCACCCACCTTAACATCCTACCATTCCAGTTTTGTCTTCCTTCTGTAAACTGAAAGACTGTAGCTCTAGTTCCTATATAGGGGCATATTTTAAATATTGCTTATATAAGCTGAAAACTGCTGGAATAACAATTTTTGTTTGCGTGCATTTTTTTCTTAAAGCTATGAAATCTGAAATGCAGATATATGTCATTATTTAGTGGCTTCAGTCCTCGGTGGTTTGCCATAAAAACACAAAATTTATGAGGAACTGACCAAAAATATAAGGCAAAAATCTGGACAGTCTGCAAAAACTGGACAGTTGAAACATATGCATGACAGTCCCAGACACGATCACATGATCCCAATTGCTTTTTAATGTAATACCGGTATTTAAAAGCCGGTATTGCATTTGCAAGAAAAAGCCGAAAGTGAAAGAATTTGCAGACAAACCTCAGTGCTGTAGCACCCTCTGTGTGGTCTTAACTGTAGCAACTGTTGCTAGCAGTTTGCTACAGTTTAAAAGTAAAAACAAAAGTATTTTTTCTTCCTTTTTAAACTGAAATCTAATGTATCGCTCTGTGAAGGCAGGGTGTAAACTGTAGCAAGTGTTTGCTAGATTGCTACAGTAAAAAGGAAGCATATTTTTTTTTTTTTTTAGTAAAACACGAGCGCTGAAGCACTCTGTGCAGGCAAGTACAAACTGTAGCAATATTTTTGTCACTATATTCAAGCTGGCGGCTTGATGACTACATTATTGTATGGTTTCTTGGTTCATGATGATCTTAAAAAACAATATCTACTGGAAGTTGGTGTCTGCTTAAATAGAATAGCACGATTCGATTCAGGCTTTCTGGCTTCTTTTCATCATGGTCTGGCTCTAAAATATCTCATAAAGTGCATTTGTGATACCAAAGAAAGACAGCAATCTGCATCTGTCCCCTCCACCTGCCTAGTAACATCGTTATACGGTAGTGGTTGCTCATGAGGTCATTACAGAACTTGGCTGCAACGCATAACCATGAACAGATGAAATGTAGTACCTTCTTACTGGAAGAATCTGACTTCAATAACTCAACACTCGGTAATCATTTAAGAACGCTATTGAATTATTTCTACAAGTTTGCCCAAGGTGTGAGTTTGAGTAACAAATTTTCCCCTCTGCAATGTCTCTCAAACTTGCATCAAGTATTTTCTCCTTTTTGAGCAATTTGTTTACAAGATGTAGGTATTTGACACATGAAGTAATAACAAGAGACTAATACAGTGTCAAGTATAGTTCTTGTTAGTGACTAACAACAAATAAATAAATTAATATATTTGTTTTATGAGTTTGCTTGTTGATAGCTTAGAAACAACAGAGGATTGTATGCTGTATCTATAATTTTCTAATTTTTTGTTATACAAGATGTCTTTTTCCAAAACTAAAAAAGTCATCTATTTTTAAAATATTATGACACCACAACATGTAGTAGTGTTATGTAAATATCTTGTTCATATTTTCAGCTGCTTTAACTTCCTTTTGTAATGTTAATGTAGACATTTAATATATTATATTCCATTTGAAGCTTTTTAAGTTGTGTTCCCTCTGAAAGATGGCTTTGCCCAGAGTCCATATCTTTCAACCTGTTACAGCATTTACATAATGGGGGACAAAGGCCCCAAATAAGGGTACATTTTAAATGCTGCTCTTATAAACTTAGATAGTTGCTTGAATAACGGGATTTGTGTTAGCGTGCATTTTCTGAAGGATGACAAGTCTGAAACTCACATGTGTGTAAGTATTCATTGATTTTCATCCTCAGATCATCCCAGTGATTTGCCAGAAAAAAACAGAAATTTTATGAGGAACAGACCAAACATATTAGGCAAATATCTGGACTTTCTGAAAAAAGTCGACAGTTGAGAGGTTTGAGTCAAGTTCAACAAAACAAAATAAAATAAGTAACTTAAAATTTTCTGAATAGTACATAAAGCTGAAATAAGACAACATATAGGGGCTTGTTTATTAACAAGTCTTCTTACCCCATAACAAATGACAATAAGATATCAGGCCAAGGTATACTATCAATAATCAATGTTGGAAAAGTGGATTGTGCTACAGCCATGTTTCCATTATCTCATTCAGGCTTCTCATTGTGGTCTAATCAGCATTTGTGTGTAAATATTATACAACCCACTTGGAACTGCTTTGTCAACAACTAATTCTTAATCGTCTCATCTTTCTCCTAATCATTACTCTGATCATCTTTCTCCTAATCCTTATAGTACTGACCACTGTCCTAATCCTTACCATAAACACTCCTCTCATAATCCTTATTGTACTCAGTTGTCTCTGAATCCTTACCATACTCACCTTTCTCCAAATCTTTATTGTACTTATCTCTGTCATAAGCTTTACTCTTCTCACCCGTCTGTCTCCTAATCATTATACTACTCATTTCTCTTCTGGTATTCTACTCACTTGTATTCTAATCCTTGCCATACTGACCACTGTCCTAATCCTTACTCTGCTTCTTTATACTTTACTTATTCCTCACTAAATTAGCATAACTCCTTCCTTGTTAACCATTGCTACAAGTGATCTAACTGACTAAGAAAAATACCAATCTACCTATTTCAAAGAACATATACCATTGCAATTGTTGTATGTCATTATTTAATTGTATCGAAATGATTTGTTGTACTCTTACTGTATGTTGAACTTCCTTAACGTCTACTTCAGCACTGCTGAAATCTTTAGTTGCTGTACATGCCTAACACAACCAGTGGTGCACCTGGGCCTCCAAGACTGCATCATGTACAGTATTTCTTTAATTAATTTTCAGTATGTATCTTACTTCCACTGCTATGAACTGCACCTTTAGTTGGTACAGAAATTTAAATTAATGTAACTATTTTAGTTTGTTTTAGTTTAATCAATCTAGTCTGAGTTATTCTTAAAATTCACGATGTTTATTAACAAACAGTACTTGTTTAAAACAAATAAGCGTAAAACACACTTGGCGTTTTTCGTTCGAATCAGTGTCCGAACTTCTTCAGACAAACACTGACACTTCCAATACACATGTTTAAAATAGTTCGTTGTAGCGTAATTACGTTATTTAATCAATTAGATAAATCCACTGACTGTTAAAGGTATAATGTCTGATTCTTGTATACCACATATTCTCGATCCATTATTTCTAATGTATATTGCTTCTACATCTGTGATTAATATTAAACCATATTATTATAAAACCTATTCATGTCTACATTTTGTGTATAAAAATCATTAAAACCTAATGTTCTTTTAGTATAATTTGCCCTTTTCAACTGATATATGTAAACACATCTCACATATCCAAAATATGTTACTATGGGGATGTCACTACTTTAACTGAAACTGGGGCTAACCTCTTACTGACTGAACTTCGTTCCAAATTGTTAAAATATCAAGTTAAAAACTACTGTAAACCTGTTATTAGTGCTCACAATAAAGGTAAGCCATAAACCTTTCTAAGGTAACAGTTAAAAGGTTATTCTTGTCAAAAACTCTCCCTGTTATGACCATTGGCAGCATCTGTTGTTTCTTTTTGTCCATTAACTGTTATTGTTTAGTATTCCACGTTCCACCAAAATGTTGTACTAAGCTGTAGGTGGTCTACTTAATGGTGGTTTATAATCAATACATAGGCTAGAAAACATTGAAAGTCCTACCAACAAGACACCTAGCTGTTTACCTTAATAAACTCTTAATTTTTAGTATACATGTAATTGAGCAAACTTCATTCAGCCCTGGTTCCCTACAGGCTGCTAAACGGAGCTGCCAACTTAGTTCTTTCCTTTCTAGTTCTAATTTCAACAAATTGTCATTCACCAAGTTCTGTAAACCTGTAGATATTTGGCTAATGGACATAAATTTAAATGAATGGCCAGTATTTTGTGTGCAGTGTCTTGCAAGGGCATTTTCCTCTTTACTCTTAGCAATGGCGTAAATATGTTCATAGACTCTATCCTTCAGGCATCTATCTGTTTTCCCTATGTAGAATGATGGGCACTGTGTACACTGGGCTAAATATACTATTCTTTTACTGTTACAGTTAAATGTTTCTTTTATGTGGAAGGTCTCCTTCCTGATAGTAAAGGTATCTGATGTCTCTATGTAGGTGCAGTACCTACATGCTCCACATTTTTTTGCCCCTCCCTTTCCTTTGTTAACTTTTAGTTTCCTTTCTAATAACTGCTTCATATTTATTCCTCTCCTAAATGTTATAATGGGACCATAGTTAAGGATACTCGCCAGTTCTTTGTCCAGTGATAGACAGTACCAATACTTTCTAACTGTCCTACAAATATCTGGCGCTTCTGGGCAAAATGTGAATATAAACGCTGTAGTAAAATTCTTATTACTCCCTGCCATATTAGTAAAGGATGTTTCTAAGTTACTGTGAGTGACCATACCTCCAACGCATGTCTCAAGGTGGTCTACCTGATTGTTTGAATCGGTCACAAGTTTCATTTTCAATATTGCTTGGTAAATACCTTTACTCCTTTTTAAAGTAACTTCTTGGAAAATTTCTTCAAGGAACGAAGCTGGGTAACCCCTACGAGAAAACATCGTATACAAGTTTTCACATTCCTTTTCGAAATCTTCGTCTAATGTAATCATTTTGGCTGCCCTGACAAGTTGGCCCTTTACCACAGATTTCTTTTGGTGGCGGGGGTGTGAACTTGAAAAGTGAAGATAGGTGTTAGAATGTGTACTTTTCCTATAAATTTTTGATATATACCCCTCTTGGTTCTTACTTAGCTCAATGTCAAGGAAACAGATGGTAGTTTCCTGAAAATTCTTTGTGAACCTTAGAAAACTAGTAGTGGAATTCAAATACTCAACTAAGTTATCTGCTTGTTCTTCCTGTCCTTTTAATAAAATAAAGATATCATCCAAGTACCTTTTGTACATGTGTATGTTTGCATACCAATGACTATTTAAAACGTGGGTGGTTTCCCAGTGGGCCATTACCAAGTTTGCAAAACTTGCGCCCACTGGGGACCCCATTGCCACGCCTATCTTTTGCAAGAATAGTTTGTTTTCAAATGAGACAAAGTTGTTCTTTAATATAATGTCTAGTAACTGCTCTACCAGGTTACATTCATTGCTCGTGGCCCCCTTTAAACCAATAAACTCAACTACCCACTGAATACCTATGTCATGTGGAATACATGAATACAACTCGCAGACATCTATTTTTAGAAAGTTTAAAGTATTGTCAAATACTGTAGCTTGCATTTCTTGCAAAAAGGACCATGAGTCCTTTAAGATTTGTTCTTCCTTTTCCACAAACTTCTTGAGGATAGAGTCTACCAGTTTTGCACAGGGGTAAGTTATTGATTGCCAATGCCAGATGTTGCCAATGGTCATAACAGGGAGAGTTTTTGACAACAATAACCTTTTAACTGTTACCTTAGAAAGGTTTATGGCTTACTTTTATTGTGAGCACTAATAACAGGTTTACAGTAGTTTTTAACTTGATATTTTAACAATTTGGAATGAAGTTCAGTCAGTATGAGGTTAGCCCCAGTTTCAGTTAAAGTAGTGACATCCCCATAGCAACATATTTTGGATATGTGAGATGTGTTTACATATATCAGTTGAAAAGGGCAAATTATATTAAGAGAATATTAGGTTTTAATGATTTTCATACACAAAATGTGGACATGAATAGGTTTTATAATAATATGGTTTAATATTAATCACAGATGTAGAAGCAATATACATTAGAAATAATGGTTAGAGAATATGTGGTATACAAGAATCAGACATTATACCTTTAACAGTCAGTGGATTTATCTAATTGATTAAATAACGTAATTACGCTACAACGAACTATTTTAAACATGTGTATTGGAAGTGTCAGTGTTTGTCTGAAGAAGTTCGGACACTGATTCGAACGAAAAACGCCAAGTGTGTTTTACGCTTATTTGTTTTAAACAAGTACTGTTTGTTAATAAACATCGTGAATTTTAAGAAGAAGTCTGCCTCATATGTACTGTGGTACCAACGCTCTTTTCGTTTTCGTTTTCAGTTGTGAGAAAAAGTTTGGTTACTAGTCTGAGTTTTGACGGAAAAGGGTTTGTGAAAGCTTTCCTAGCTAGTTAAAAAATTAAATGTGAAATAAACCCATACCCCCCAGTATTTATTATTGCTTGGAAAATGGTCTTGGAGAATCAGCAATACCCATGGGACACCGGACATTCCTAATGGGGAATGAATGCAGAGGGAGAGTCCACTAAAAAGAACAATATTTATTTGGGCATGACAATCATACCAAGACTGAAATCATGTACTGAAGTTACAATTACCCTTTCTCTTCATCAACAGGGACTCTTAAAAGCAGTGGTTCTCATGTGAAAAATAAAGTAAAACATCATGATTGGTGGGCAGGAAAAGAAAAAGTAAAAGAAAGAGGCACTAAGACAAGAGACTGCAGCAGAAATTACAATACAAAGATCATGTGTGTGTGTGTGTGTGTGTGGTGTGTGTGGTTTACACTAAGTTTTGTAATGGTTTAGACTGCATCTGACAGCAATGAGCTAAAATATGTTAAAGCAGCTATCATTTTTGTATCAAATAACTCATTTGATCAACCACTATCTAAGCAGTGAATAGTCAACAAAGTTAATATATTTGTGAGTTAGTGTGTGTGTGCAACCGCACTCTAGTGTGAATGTATTAGTTGCAGTGCTTTGTGTCTGCCAGTATGGACATAAAATTATTTATTTATTCTTCCATTCACTTGAGCAGAATGAAACATTTGAGGGGTCTACTTTACACGCTCGAAACCTGAAAAACCCGAATCCAAATAGCGCGACACATAAAGAGCGACCCGCAAATACGTTGAATGAACAAAACTGTGAAAGTGGAAATATCGAATTTGCATAGTTGGCCCATCTGCGGTATAGCTCCATAAGGTAAGTGTGCGATAGTTATGGACCTTAGGGTTAGGGAGGGGTTAAGGTAAGTGTATAGGTAGGTAGTGTATGTAAGGTTTTGTGTAGGTAATGTATGTAAGGTTTAGTGTAGGGTTTTGTTAAGTGTATGTGTGTGGAATATTTAGTTTGTTTGGGTATAGCTCCGTAGGCGAAGTGTGCGTTAGTTACGACCTTAGGGTTAGGGAGGGGTTAAGGATAGTGCATAGATAGTTGTGTATTTGGGGTTTTGTGTAGGGTTAGCAGTAGGGTTTTGGTATTTTAATTTAGGGTTAGAAGTAGGGTTTTGGTTAGTGTATGTATGTGATTTTTTTTATTGTGTTTGGGTAGGTAGTGTGTTGCGGGTGGTGGGTTGGCTGACTATGACGGTTCGAGGTTTTAAATTTCGTGCTTTAGTACATTCGACATATTCACGGTTCGCTCTTTGTGTCGCGCTATTTGGATTCAGATTTTTCGTGTTTCGAGCATATAAAGTAGACCCGCATTTGAGGTGTGCAATCAATAAAATGGCTACAATTGCTTAGGGGGGTGTGCGCGTGTGCAAGTGTGTGCGTGTGTGTGCGTGTGTGTGTGTGTGTGTGTGTGTGTGTGTGTGTGTGTGTATGTGTGTGTGTGTGTGTGTGTGTGTGTGTACGCATATGAGTTTCTGCACAGTGTGACATACTCTCTTGAAAGCAATAACGTTCTACAGGTAAAATTCCAAGAACGTCTTATTTAAGAAACATGGATTGCCTTAAGTTAAAAAAATATAAAATGTCCTATTTTGACAGTAAATTCCTTCACTGCATTTACTGCAAGGATTGTCTGCTTCACTGTCTCAAGAGATGAAAGCTGTTAATTGTCATGAGAAGGAACACCAGTTCAGTAACTGAAGGCTTTACACAGAACTGTGACCTGGAATGTCATTCAAACACTGTGACATCAACCAACCAGGAGCTTTGCAGGCAGACCATTTGCATAGCTTTCTTTATGCACTGCTTCAATTTTTGTACAATGTACAAGACATGGTGTACTTTACTTTGAGATTTTAGCTTTATATGGCTGTTCTGTAAATAACAATTTATTTGAAACTGTGGAACTTACTAGAATGCCCCACCAGTTAGGGTTATAATTATGTCTGTGTCAAAATTAACTGAATCTAAACTAATTCATATATATATATATATATATATATATATATATATATATATATATATGTATATATATATATAGTTTGATACGGCCTTGTATAAAAAAGGTACATATTTCTATTTCCTCAGAGATAAATTTGTCTATGATGAAAGATTGTAGCTTCAGTTATCAAGAAATCTGTATTGTTGCTACAAGAACATGAAGGTCAGAGTAAAACTAACCCAAACCCTAACTCAGATAAAATAGTTCCGTGGTCACATAACCATGGAGAAAGGAAAAAGACGGAAGGAAGAAAAAAGGTTACTTCTTTCAATAACATAACAAACAACTAAATAACAATTTCAACTTCATGTTTATGAAAGTGCTTCAATCTGGGCACTGAGGTGTGGAAACTGGTATGCAAAAGCCAGAAAAGCAAAAACTACAACTGTGTTAATGGAAACACAAGCAGCCCCTGTAGGCTGATTACAGGAGAAAAGGAACATGTGATATCACATCAGCAAATCTTAAGCATAGGCAATTCAAAGGCTAGATTCATTTCAATCCAACAAACTCCTCTGACTTGAAAGCTGTTCAGATGAAAAAAAATCTTAATACCACTTTCACTGATCATAAAACCAGTCTTTTTTTAGAGAGGGGTAAAGTCCTTCTGCACCCCCCTACCCCATGTAGGGGGAAGACTCTCCACACCCCTTAACTTGTATATGCCAACTCCAAGGTCACACAGTAGTGCTAGAAAAGAGCAACCTCAAGACATTGCCAAAAGGTGTTTTCCTTCATTATACCTTGATCTAACAACATTTGACTTAATGTAGGTTCGTAACCAGGGCCAAATAGGGATAAGTATACCAGTATCAGAACTTTGCAGACTATGCTTCATCTAATGGAAAACGAGGGCAAAACATACTCAGAACCAACACAATGTGGTGGTATCCAGAAGCTGCTGCAGAGCTGTGCACAAGCTGTAGGTAACCAAGTTTCTGCAATTCTGACTGCCTACAGCTTCAATTCAAATTGAAAGGCAGCCACTACATTTCTTTCAAAAAAGCTCATTGTACAAACCCTAAACAGTAGCATGCTATGATCCACCATTTCAAGTACCTTAAAGAATTGTAAAAAAAACCTTCTACATGCTGTTCCTTATGCCAGATTGTCTGCAGGTTGTATAAACATTAAAAATGTTGTTTTTTACATTATCAACCTTCTCTGTAAGCACTTGTTGTTAGAAGCAGCACTTTTAGACAGTTGTAGACATACTTAGTTATAAGAAGCAGTGCGCCTTTTCCATAGCAAATGTGGCCTATTTCTGGTTTGATTTCCATTCCTGCTTACCCCTCTGCTAAATTAAGCAGAGTGGGCATCTTAGACTTCATCTACTCATGTTTTAAAACTTTCAAGATTGTTTAGAGCTGATGAGGTGAGCAGATATGTATGCAGTCCCATGGCTGCAGATCTATTCATGTAATCAGTCTTCAGAGCATGGAATTTATTGAGTTGGTCTACAATGATATTTATATTTCATTTGGTAAGCGTGAATCATTTTTATTGTTTTTCTGTGAAACGATCCAATACCTTTTGGGGACAGCCAATTGAACTGAAACTGTAAGTTAATACAAGACGAATAAACTGGTTTATAGCTTGAACTTTATTTCTAGATGTCAAAGCTATTTTCTTTTTTTTTAACAAGAAACATCTGTATTAATTATCACTTATGACATAACCAATTATACATTCATAGAAATGAAAACAAATCACATTGATATATTTTTAGATGCAAACATTATACATCACTTATGTTATCCAGTCACTGTCAGTCAAACATTACTTTGCTCATTCAAATCCTGTCTTCTTTTAAATGGCATTCATTATTCAGCATGTATTGTTCCCACAATTCTCATTTTTAAGTCAGCCATCTCGTTCCACTACCATAAAAAAAAATCCCAGTTACCTTTTTCTTCCCCATCACACCTCCAACATTTGATATTGACTGGGGAAACATTCTTTAGAGTCTATTTGGGGTATAAAACTACCTGTGCAAACACTCACTTCCAAGCAGAACGCCTAAGTTAATAATCTACCTTACAGATGTCTTGTTCTGCCCTTTGTAAATATATTTGTATTTAAACATATTCACAACTTTTATTGTAAATACTGTTTCACCATTTCTATTGTAGTCTATGCACAAATTTACTGTACAACTTTTTATTTCTATTTATATATATATATATATATATATATATATATATATATATATATATATATATATATTGTTGAGAAACATCTTAGACCTGTTATTGACTCAAATGCCTTTGTATTGAGAGATTCTAAACAGTTTTTGATTGATCTGTACGAATGTGTTAGAAGAGTATCAGACTTAGAAAATGTCCTTTTAGTAATGTTTGATGTACAATCACTCTTTAATATAATACCTAATGAAATGGGTATACAATATGTGCAAGATTATTTAGTAACACATAGTGAATTATCCCCTACTCAGAATTGCTTACTTATTTTCTTGAATTAATTCTTGAGAATAATGTTTTTACTTTTAACAATGAATTGTATATACAGCGACATGGGGTTGCTATGGGAACCCCATGCGCCAATAGTTACGCAAATATGTTCCTAGCACAATGGGAAGGAACAATGCTCAGTAAGATGGAAGAATATAATGCCCACATCTTGTTTTATCGTCATTTTGTAGACAACCTTTTTGTTTTATGGAAAGGGAGTGTAGATGAACTTTTAAGATTTCATGATAAACTTAATAATTTACTTGATTGCTTAAAATTTACTATCAGTTGGTCTTTTACTAGGATAGAGTACCTGGACTTATATGTAGAGAGGCTTGACAATGGTTTGATTAACACTATTTTTATATATCTTAACATTTTTCTTTTTATTGCTGGAGCTTTTCTACCTGAGCCTCCACTGAAAAATGGGTTACTGACCCAGTCGGATTTTCCCCGGTCACCAAATGTCAGTAAATAAATAAATAAAAATCTTCATAGACTTTGTTGCATATTTGGGAGTCATACATGTATACTCCATTGTTTCTTTTGAATTGCTTATTTAGTCCCTCTTCCCAATCCTTTCTAATCTCCTCTGATTGATTCCCATAGTGATAATGCAGTAATTTATATGCCCTACTAATTATCCCTTTTTAACAGCAGCATCAGCTCTAGATTCTACTAAAAACTCTTGAGTGCTGGTCTTTCACGCAGGGATCCCCTATTCCTTTCTCCTTACTTATTCTCGGATATCAGTCCTTGCTAGGAAAGGCAATCTGCAGTGAATCAAGCATACCTGATTTTTGGAACGGATTCTTGCAATTAATATTTGGAACAAAGGTGATGCCTCAATATTAAATAGGTTTGGTGGAATGTGTGGAGACAGTAAAGAGGAAGTATGGATAGATGGTTAGGACTGAGTTGGAGCGATGTTGCGAGATATTATTGAGTCATAGTAGGATGAAAGATGGCACAGTAGGACAAGAAGAATAGATAAGCTGAAGAGTAGCATCATTAAGTCCAGGAAACTGTATTTTAAATATGTCAGGTGGTTGGGAGGTAGCAATGAAGAAGGAAAGAAGAAGTTGCAATACAGCTGGAGATTCACTAATTGATTCTGAAAGCTGGAAGTGGATGGGTAAAGGGAGAACTATTTTCTGTTAAAGAAGAGAAGTAAGTTATCCTGGCATAATCTCTGGAATGTAAAGAATAAAGGGATATTAAAGGCTGGAATATAATAATGTAGACAAAACAAGAAGAAATTAGATGATCCTACCCTTGGGTCAATTTACAACTGACAGCAACCAGTTTATAGCCAGAACAAAGCAATTAGCAAAGAGATGCAAGTAAAACAGGTTGTTTGTCAGTTCCTGAGACTAAGTAACTGGCATATGCAGTATAGCTTACTGGTCAAACAAAAGGGGGCAGTGGCCAACTTAGAGGTCCTTAGAGTGCACTAACTATTTCACTGAGACTTTCAGTCACAGAGAAGGCATGTATTTAACTGATTAAAGGTAATCTGCAGCAAGGTTGATCAGGATAAATATACTTACATTAAACACTGACAAAATACTCAATAAATTTGTAGGTGTGGGGCTTTGTGACTGAGCTCATGCAATACTAGTGTCAGATGTAGTGACCACAGGCTATGAAACAATGACAAATGTCTCAGTAAACTGGTGTAGGGCCTTCTGGCAGAGCTACTGTAGTACTGAGATCAGATGCAGTGAACGCAGGGTCTGGTCTGTGATGGAAGATAGTGACTGAGTATAAGAGGAGGCAACACTCTTATCAAATGTATGCACACTGACTGAGAGATTGGGGTTCCCAAGTGAATGGCTACATATGATAAAAGCAGTATACATGGGAGCAATGGCAAGGATTACAATGAGAGTGACACCATCAGGGAAGGTTGAAACAGAGTGAGATGCCACAGGCATGCTCCCATTGTTGTTGTTTGCATTGTATTTAGAACCATTAGCAGAAAATTAAGAATGTGAGAAATAAAAAGATATAAATGAGGAAACACAGAGAGGATGAGAACACTACACACAGATGATGCCCTTCTAATTGTGATGAAGAATAGAAAAGACTTTGGAAAAATCATGGAAAATATTGAGGGATTTTGGAAAAAAATCAGAATATAAGGTAAACCAAGGAAAAACTAAGGCTCTGTTAACAAATTTAGGAGAGCACATGAAAGTAGAGGGAGAGAGATGGCAAGAAAAGATTAATAACCTAGGAACAGGGATTGGAGGAACAGGGGAAGACTCACTAAGAGTACATATCTGAAAGTGTATGAGAAGGTGAAAGAGCAGATACAGACATGAATATTAGTAAAAATGGATATAGATCAGAGAATACAGTTATTGCAAATGTGCATTACATCTCAGTTTGCATACCCAGGGCAACCATTTTGGAAACTACTGAGGAAAAAGACTAAAGAATGTGAAACAACTCTTTAAAGATGGAGAAAGGCCAAGTAAGGTGTGGAAGATGGTAACAGATCAGACATCAAAAAGATGGTTTGGAGCACAGACCTGAAAGTAAATCTACAAGCATCAATAGTAGCAAATGTATTTAGACCAATAGATGATGGATATACAGCAGAGTAGAAAGATATGCTCTTGGAAAGGCAGGATAGTTGCAGAAGAAAGGGGGACATTGTAAACACATTGTTGAAATAGGCAGATTAAATTGATATGGTTGAAGTAGGCAAAAAAGTAATACAGATGAAGTGTCAGTGTTCTGAATGGAAAACAAATCAAGGGAAAGACTGATAACAACAGGGAGACTAAATACAGATTATGAAAATGAAACAATATCATGGAGATAGAAGATGAAACAGGGAGAAGTGAAATAGTGGTTGCAAGTGCAAATTGGAAAAAGGATAAAAACTTAGGAGGAACTAAAAGAGGAATACCCACTAGAAGATAAGTTGAATAGGAATATCAGGGAGCAAAGTACAGATGGAATGAAATAAAAAAAATGGTACATTACATAGGGATGACAAGGAACCAGTTACAGCTCAGGAAAGTGAAAAAAAAAGATGAGAAGATGGGAAACCGATAAAAGGACTGCTGAAGGTTGGTAATATGTGGCTAAGGGAGGAAAGAGAACAAATGAATAAATAAAAATTGGGAGAAGGAAGAGACTGTGTAGGTGTAGAGGAATATGACAAGACACTAAAGTTACTGTCCTCTACTCTTTTATCTTGGACTTTGGAAACTACATTATTCAATGAAATGTTTCTATGAAGGATTTTCTCTCTGTACTATAAGATTGACAGGTATGCCTTCAGTTATAGCTGAAATGTCATGAAATCACAAGAAATTAATGGCTTTTATTGTATGTATATTCATGCTGCCTCACAATAAGAGGTTCTCTGGTTCGATCCTGAGCTGGGGTGCCTTCTGTGTGGAGTCTGCATGTCCTCCCTGTGGTTGCGTGGATTTCCTCCGGGTGCTCCGGTTTCCTCCCACATCCCAAGACATGTTGTAGGTAGATTGGACCCTCTAAATTGGCCGTGTGAATGTGTGCATGTATGTGCCTTCTGTGGAAGGTTGGGCGCCGGGCTGGCAACTCGACACCATAAAACTCCACTGCCAATTGTGAGCAGACAGGTGATCTGCTGTGGCGACCCCTAACCGGGAAAAGAAGAAGAATAATTGTATGTATATTCATATGCACTAGGCAGTCATCTTTTTTCCTAATCAGAACAAGCCAGTACAATTTTATACATACATACATACATACACAGATAAGTAAACAAACACACATATTCCATGTGAAAATGGAGTTTCATTTATTTTACAAAATGAATAAACAACCAAGCAAGCAGACAACGGTTTCCATGTGAAGTCATAGTTTTATTTGTTAGACTGTTTCATAACTAATGATGTTAAGTTGTCATTCTCGCCTTCATTCTTGCTGGATGGGTCCGGAGCCGATCCTCGGCTCCGACTCTGCCTATACTATAGCTCGAGGGCTATTTTTACCGGATCGAGGCAGCCCTATATCCCACAATACCATGCGCTAACTCCCCAGATCTCGTTTGCCGCTTCGCTGCGAGGTTGCGTTTTTACCGGCTCAGGTCAGTGTAAAAATTTTTTTTCTTTTTGTGAGGACTTTTAAAATTTAAGGTTAGTTTTCCGTATCTGTTCATTATCTTACCCTTAAAAGCTTATTAACAGTTTTCGTTAACCCCCCCCTTTAGTCAAATTGATAAACGGGCCTTCGGGCTTTAGTTTTTCTATAGTTATCCCTATAGTTTGCCCTTATTGAGTGGGTGTGTGTGTGTGTGTTTTCCTAGTCAGCCCTTTAACTTCTCCCCTTGTGTGAGTGTTTGAGTGAGTTGTGTGGGCTGACTGTGTTAAATTGTTAGTGTCCACTGTAATGTCCAAAGACACTAAAGTCTCAGGATTTAAGAAGTGTGACTCATGCTGTCAGAAGATGTCTCTGATAGACGGTCACACTTCTTGCATTTATTGCCTGGGACCCTTGCACCTGCAGGACTCCAGGACTCTTGTTCCGTTTGTCACGGATTTAGTCAGAGTCCTGCAGGAGCGCCGCAATAAGCTAATTTTGAGGGGCTTATTGAAGCCTGATGACTCCCAGTCTAAGTCTGGCTCGGGGAAGTTGTCCAAGCCCGCCAAACTCTTGGCTCCAGATCTTGAGTCGACGGCTGGCGGAACCGAATGTGCTCCGACATCGGCTATAGTCGGATCCGATGCGAGCAAGACTTTGCCCGCTCCGAAACCCGTATCGGAGCCGACAACAACACGCAAGCGCTCTAGGTCACCCTCTGTAGAGTTCATTCGTTCGGCTCCAGGATCGCCCTTACTTTCGGAGCGGAGTCATAGGACTCATTCCTCCAGGTCTTCCAGGCTGTCCGACCATGACATTGAGAGGGTGGTCAGTAGACTCCTCAAATCTCAGGCACTGGCCCAAATACTCCAAAGCCCATCTCACCAGACTGTGACTCCCTCAGTGCCAATTTCAATTCCTCCTCTGACTCTTCAGTTGAGCTCGGAGCCGGAGTTTGTCGGAACCGGGACCTTACCCACGTTGGAGCCGATACTACCACCTTCGACCCCGGCGTTGTCGGCTCCGACCTCTTCATTGGTGCCGTCCGTGGAGACGTCCGGGCACCGGGACTCCATCATCGGCTCCGAGGGGGCGAGTGGTATCGGACCCTTGTCCGACCCCGTTCTCCCTCTTGGAGCATCGGCGCTGGTTAGTTCGGCCCCGACATCATTCTTGGAGCCTTCTCTGTCGGTGCCGGGAGCGATCCTGGTATCCTCGGAGCCAGGACTTTCTTCTGTGCCTGATAGGGGAGCCTTTGAGGTGATGAGGAGCGTGCTGGATCTGGTGTCCGCTCCAAGGTTGGTTCCTTCAGCTCCTCCCTCTACAGTGCCTGTTACGGTCTCTGGTCATCCTCTGGCAATTGATAGCAGAGATCCAAAGCGTAGGGTACCCACTTTGGGTGTCTCTTCCTCATCCAAGGCCTCCCCTGAAGCTTCAGGGGAACCTCCTAGGAAAAGAAAGTGCAAGAGGAAGCACGTAGACTCTCCCGAGTCTATCACTTCGGACACCGACTTGAATGAGTCGAGGGTTCCCCGAGATCCCCCTCTGAGGATGTCTCCTTTTCAGACATCCTAGAGATCCTGAAACAGAGGGGGAATTGGTCCACCCTCAAACCCTCCGAGGACGAGTCGGTTTACCTTGACGCTTTTTGAGTCTCGCCCTTCCACTTTCTGGGTGTCCCCTCCTTTCAACCCACTGATGGAAGTAGTGGCCAGAAAGGCGTGGGCAGCTCCTGAATCGATGGAACCTACCCCCAGGAGGCCTTCTAAATTTATTTCTGCTCCGGTAGACAAACCATTTCTGACCAAAGGTGTATCGGTAGATGCTATGGTGGTAGCAGCCACCACTAAGAAGGAATTAGCTGATCCTTCTGTACCTGTTCATCCTCCTAATAAAGAGTCCAGGACTATGGACAGGTACGGTAAGCGGACATTTGCTTCAGCAACCTTTGCCATGCGGTTGCTGAACTATTTATGTCATTTCACCCTCCTTCAGAGAGATTTGCTCAAAGAACTGGGTGAAACCATACGGGATCCTTCTGCTGCGGGGTATCAGGACAAGATTAACTCCCAGCTGGCTACCCTGAATTCCATTGCCAACTCCTCCATGTGGCTTATCTCTTATGCAGCCGATGGAGCGAGTAGGGCCGCAGGCACAGGTATTGCGTTAAGACGTCACGCCTGGATGCGACTCTGTAATTTTGCTGATCCCTTCAAGGCGTCCTTCACCAACACTCCCTTTGATGGTTCAGAGTTGTTTGGACCTCAGGTGAAGAATACCCTCACCAGGTGCGAGCAAGATGGTAAGACTCTCTCTGCCGTGGGAGTCCACTTTTCCACACCATCTAGACCATACCCTAAAGGTCAAAAGGGTGGAAAGATGTGGTTCCGCAAACCACAGGGAGTCGTGCCTGCCGCACGTGGTGAACTTCCCCCCAGAGGCAGAGGGGGGGAACAATAATAGATGCCACCCCAGGGGCAGAGGGGGTCCACAGAACCAGGGTTCCAGGGAATCCTTCCCTGACCAACCCTTTCAGCATCCCTGAGAAGCTGCCCAACTGTCCACCTTCGGAGGCAGTCGGGGGAAGATTATCTCTCTACCCGGAAGCCTGGCAATCCCTCTCTCAAGACAAATGGGTACAGTCGATTATATCCGAGGGTTACAAAATCCCCTTCATTTCCCCTCCGATCCAACCGCCAAGACCCCTCCCAGACGTACCACCCGGACAAAGGGGTCAGGCACAGCTAGAGATAAAAAAGCTGTTAGAAAAAAAAGTCATCCAGGCAGTCCCAGCAGACCAGCTAGGATCCGGAATCTACTCCAGGTTCTTTTTGGTACCAAAAAAGACAGAAGACTGGAGACCCATTTTGGACCTCAGCAGATTGAACAAGTCTGTGCAGAAGACAAAATTTCAGATGGTAACGCTGCAGTCCATTCTGCCCTTCTTGGGCAGAGACAACTGGATGTGCTCGTTAGACCTTCAGATGCGTACTATCATGCAAAGATACACAGGCGCTCCAGGAGGTTTCTCCGCTTCTGGCTGCGAGCCAGTCATTACCAATTCGGAGCCCTGCCCTTTGGTCTCACCACAACCCCCCGGGTGTTCACCAAATGTTTGGCAGTGGTCACGGCTCACTTGAGACAAAAAGGATTCCAGGTGTTTCCATATTTAGACGACTGGCTCATTACCGCTACCACCAAGCAGCATCTTATCATAGCCAGGGATTACACCATTCGCATTTGCAACAAACTAGGTATTTCCATAAATTTCGCAAAATCCTCCTTGTCGCCTTGTCAATGTATAAACTTCGTAGGCGCCGTGTTAAACACCGCAGAAATGTCTGCAACATTACCACCTCAGAGAGTGACAGACATACAGCGGAATGTTCAGTTTCTGTTTCAGTCCAACAGAATTCAAGTCAAGTTAGTACTGAAAACATTAGGCCTCATGGCAGCGGCGATTCTCCTTCTCCCCTTAGCCCACTTCCACATGAGAATTCTCCAGTGGATGCTTTTTTCTCAGTGGTCCTTTCAACAGCTCCCAGTGACTCACAACATTTTGATAATCCCTACTTGCAAAAAACACCTTTCCTGTTGGATGGTCTCCCCTCAACTTCTTCAGGGCAGACCATTTGTTCTTTCCCCTCCAGTTGCCACGGTGACAACGGATGCCTCCCTGATCGGGTGGGGGGGCACTATCAGGGCAGGACTGTCCAGGGCACATGGCAACAATTAGAATGCCACCTGCACATAAATGTCCTGGAGATGAGAGCAGTGCTTTTATCATTGCAAGCCCTTCAGGACTCTCTTCCCACGGGGACTATAGCAGTTCAAATGGACAATATGTCTGTAGTGTGGTACATAAACAAGCAGGGTGGAACAAAGTCCTACCCCCTATGTCGAGAAGCACTCAGACTTTGGCAGTGGGCGATCTCCTCTTAACGGTTTCTGATAGCAACGCACGTCCCCAGGTGGTCCAACGTCATAGCGGACAGACTGAGCAGAACAATTCTCATGCCTCACAAGTGGTCTCTAAATCAGGCGGTAGCAGAGAGAATTTTCCAGAAGTGGGGCCAGCCTTGCTGCGACCTTTTCACAACACCTCAAAACAGCAAGTGCCTCGACTTCTTCACACTCTTCCCTCTACCAGGCCATCCCCCCAGAGACGCTCTTGTCCACGATTGGCCTCGGGGTCTTCTATACGCTTTTCCCCCTTTTCCGTTGATTCCGCAGTTAATTCAGAAAGCAACTGCATTGAGATCCAAAATGATCCTCATTGCTCCATACTGGCCTTGACAAGTATGGTTTCAGTTCCTGCACCGTTATCTACTGGAACAGCCCTGGCATCTGGAACCATTTCCAGACCTTTTGACCCATCTGACGGGTAAGCTGCACCAGTCTCTTCAGTCCCTCAACCTCACAGCTTGGTTGCTCCACTTCCAACCATAGCCAGGCTTCCCTTTATTTCTCTTCCTGTCCGTGATATCATTCTTGCCTCCCATAAGTCCAATACTAGGAAGACTTATGCGAGTAAATGGAAGCATTTTTTCGTTCTGGGCAGAAGCTAGGTCCTTAGATCCTTTTAATGCACCAATTCATAAAGTTCTAGATTTTCTGGCGGAGCTTTTTCATTCAGGGTCGTCGTCGGCCACTATCAGAGTACAACTAGCGGCCATTGCCAATTTTCATGTAAGGCTCTCGGAAACCAATATTATGTCTCATAAGCTCTGTAAAGCTTTCCTTAAGGGCATCTTCTTGCTCAGACCTCCCATTAAGGATCCTCCTCCACAATGGGATCTAAATTTGGTGTTAACTTCATTAATTCTCCCTCCTTTGAGCCTGCAGCTTCTTGTTCCCTCAAGCAGCTTCTCTCTTGGAAAACTCTGTTTTTGGTGGCTATAACATCTGCCAGAAGGGTGTCGGAACTTCAGGCCTTGTCTGTCCATCCCCCTTATTTGGTTTTTCATAAAGACAGGGTAGCTCTCAGAATGAATCCTTCCTTTCTACCAAAAGTTTCTTCTGAATCAAATCTGAACCACACTATTGACTTGCCTGTTTTCTTCCCAAATTATTCAAACAGGGCTGAACAGAAACTACATTCCTTGGATGTTCATCAACTGCGGTATTATCTAGACAGGCCAAAACAATTCAGAAAGTCAGAACAGCTCTTCCTCTCTTATGCTGAAGGAAAGAATGGACTTCCAGTATCAAAGATAACTCTTTCCAGATGGTTAGCATCCATCATTACCTTTGTCTACGAGTTGAGACACAAACAATTTCCTTCAAGACCTAAGGCTCATTCAGCCAGGGCACTATCAACCTCAACAGCCTTTCAAGCAAGGTTACCATTAGATGCCATTTGTGCAGCAGCCACATGGGCTACTCAACATACTTTTATTACCCATTACAAACTTGATATAGCCTCCAGAAATAGAGCTGACTTTGGTTCCACTGTACTCAGGAGTCTGTTCCGTTGAGCCACCCAGGACCAAGGTGCTAGGGACGCTGTCCCATCCAGCAAGAATGAAGGTGAGAATGACAACTTAACAATAAGAAGTTATGTACCTACCATAACGTTCCATGTTAGTTGTCTTTTTCTCGCCTTCTTTCTTGCATCCCTCCCTCCTGCCCCCTAGCCTGGACAGACTTGAAGGTCTCTGAGTCCTTTTCTTTCATGATACATAGTTATTCAGGGTTACCCGTATAATGGGTGTTACCAGCAAGGAGACCATATTTTTATATAATGGCTTATTTTTTGGTAACAATAAAACTATACTATGTGTTAGCTGTCAACGAGATCTGGGGAGTTAGCGCATGGTATTGTGGGATATAGGGCTGCCTTGAGCCAGTAAAAATAGCTCTCGAGCTATAGTATAGGCCGAGTCGGAGCCGAGGATCGGCTCCGAACCCATCTAGTAAGAAAGAAGGCGAGAAGAAGACAACTAATATGGAACGTTATGGTAGGTACATAACTTCTTAATATATCCAGGAAGAGATAGCTATTTCTGATATAATGTAACACTTTTACAGTAAAACAGTGTAAATTGCAAGTTAGAGCAAATGTGATATTTTGTTGCACAGACAATTTGCTGATGAATCACGACAATGCAAGACATCTATAATGCACACTCATTAGTTTAAAGAACATCATTGCAAATAAAAATAAATACATGAATAGGTTCATAGGTTGGTACTAGGCTATTGGCCCTAGGGCCTATACAAGCCTAGCCATAACAATTTCCCTGGATATTACATTCTACAATATTTACTTCCCTGGACCCCTATCTAGTAGGGCGACTGACATGATCCCCATGGTGAATTTCCTATCTCCCATCCAATTGTCAAGGTTCCTGTTGAAGAGGGCCAAATGGGTGCTCTGCTTGACATGTATGGGCAGTCTATTCCAAAGGATGGGGAGGCTCTGGGTCAGGAACCTGTCCCTCCAGTATGTCTTGTTCATTGTGATGACTAGGTGTAGGTCCCTGGAGCATGTGGCTCTGAGGGATTGGGATTTCTTTAAGTGATGCATGTCCAATAGCTCGGGGTTTGACATGGCTTTGTATGTTAAGCAGAGATCACCTCTGAGTAGACGATATGCAACAGAGTATAGCTGGGTTTTTTTTAGGTGGTCCTCATACGGCAACTGCTTTAGGCCTGTGATTCTTTTAGTGAGGAATTTCTGCGGCCTTTCCAGTTGCTGTAGATGCCTTGTGAGGTACATACCAAATGGGGCATTGTACTCTATAATGGGTCTAATGAGGGATGAGTACATTGGGACAATGACCTACTTATTTCTGGATGAAAACCGTTAGTGATGAGGTGTGCCACATAGAAGGATTTCCTGACTGTTGTGGCGATATGGTTATCAAAGGTGAGACTACTGTCCACCTGTGTTCCTAAGTCTCTCATCACACTTTTGGTGTTTAGTGTACTGCCACTTATGTGGTAGTTCGTGGGTACATGTTTTTTCCCCAAAGGGGATAACTATACATTTCTTGGCATTGAGCTCGAGTCCATGGCTCTGGCACCAGGCATTTGTTTCTGTGAGGCCCTTTTGCAGAATATGCACATCATTTGGGGATTCAATAATGGCTCCCAGTTTGCAGTTGTCTGAGAACTTTGTTAGCCAGAGTCCCTTAGTGCTGGCCTGCACTTCTGAGAAGTAGATGCAGAACAAGAGTTGTCCAAGAACTGAGCCATGGGGTACTCCACTGGTCACTTGCCTGGAGATGGATTTGGAATCAGCTACTTTTACAACGTGGGTTCTGTTGGTAAGCCAGTTTTCAACCCATCGAGTGTCATAGGGGTTTGTGCCTAGCCTAGTAAGTTTGTCAATGATTCCAGAGTGGGGAATGGTGTCAAAGGCCTTGGCTAGGTCCAGATAAGCTGTGTAGACCACTTTGCCCTCATCCATGGCCCTGGAGACAGATTTGAAGAAGTCAATCAGGTTCAGGAAACAGTATCGGCCCTTTACAAACCCAAACTGGGTGTGGTTCAGTGTTTGAAGGGTGCCGATGTCTTTGTTTATGAGTTCCATGATAATGCATTCCATGGCCTTGCATATCAGGCTCATCAGACAGATGGGATGGTAGTTCCCAGGATCTAAAGTGTATCCCCCCTTGTGGAGTGGGTTAACTGTAGCTGTATGCCACTTTGAAAATTA
>NC_056736.1:274666730-274709347 GCF_019279795.1 Protopterus annectens | reverse complement strand
AATGACATACCTTTGAAGTATGACCAAAGTTGCAAGGCTGAAACAAATCCTAAAGCAAGAAAGGATGCTGACAGGTACTATCAGCTGACAATGGCGCGGTAATGCACCACTACTCCTTTGAAGTATGACAGTAATCATCTCTAACCCTAGTTTTCCGGTATTTCACTAAATCAATTCAGCCAAAAGACTCACAATTCAAAGCCAAAAAATCCAACAGACAGCTTTTGATTGGTTCTTCAACTGTCACTAACTTTAAAGAGAATCTGTAAGCACAGGTTCTTCAGCTCTAAGGAAAGCAAAGCGTACGTTAGGTGTTGTTCATAATGAAGCTAAAATACTAAGCACATGCGTTAAATTCATAAAAATGAGGGATAATGAACTAAAACATTATAAAGGATTAGTTACCTGACCCTTGTTGCGTTGTATCTTCTGATCCATGGGTGCCTTTTCCATCAGTCTGGTCTGGTTTTGTTACACCTATAAAAGCAGAAAATACAGTAAAATTAATTAACAGTGCAAAGACCTCCATTCCAAATGTAGAAAGAATGACAGTGATACAAGTAGATAATCAGTGGATACTAATGTTCTCCCATGGTTATAACACAGCTTAAGGGTTACATAAAGTACCCAGGATCAGAAGAGGAAAACTTTTAGTTATGTACTTACCATAACTTTAGATGTTTGGGATCCATCTTGCCTACATTCAATACGGATGGGCTCGGAGCCGATCCCTCGGCTCCGACTCGGCACGCTATGCTATAGAGCGAGGCCTCTCATTGGCTGAGCTATTTCTTATCCCAGGATGCACCACCACTAATCCCCCAGATCTTGTTTGTCCGCATTCATGCACACATGCACAACTTGTTTATATAACATTGCTAGATGTTTCAAGATGAAACAACAGGATTCGGACCTTCTGATATCCTCTGATCTCCAAGGAAGGGGGAAGGAGGGTGGGTTATTAGGAATGAAGAGATGGATCCCAAACATCTAAAGTTATGGTAAGTACATAACTAAAAGATGTTATGTGATCCTATCTTGCCTACATTCAATACTGATGGGACAGCGTCCCTAGCACCTAAATCCTGGGTGGCTCATTGGAAAACACTCCTGAGCACTGTGGAACCAAATGAAGCTCCTCTAGATGCCACATCCAATTTGTAGTGGGAAATGAAAGTGCGTGGAGAAGACCATGTAGCCGCAGCACAAATGTCACTAATGGCAAGCTTGGAATGAAATGCTATCGAAGTAGCCATAGCCCTTGTAGAATGAGCTTTGACAGAGGTGGTAAGCTCTTTGTTAGAATAAGAATAAGCTTGAGTAATGCAGTCCCTAATCCATTTGGCAATAGTGACCTTTGTGACGGCTTTGCCCAATTTATTGTCTGCAAAGGATACAAAAAACTTATCTGTTTTCCTTGTTTGTTTGGTCCTATCTAAATAGAAACGCAACTGCCTGTGGACATCCAATGTGTGGAATATGAATTCCGCTTTGTTAGAATACTTCGGAAAGAAGTCTGGAAGTTCTAATGATTGCTGTAGGCAGAAACTGGAACAGACTTTAGGGACAAAGGAAGGATTTGGCCTGAGAGATACTCTGTCTCTGTGAAAAATCAAGTACGGAGGTTTTACAGACAAAGCCTGAAGCTCTGACACCCTAGTGGCAGAAGTAATCGCCACCAGAAAGGCAGTTTTCCACGATAAAAATTTTAAATCACATGTCGCTGCCGGTTCGAAGGGGGATGAAGTTAAGGCACGTAACACCACATCGAGGTCCCATGGAGGAGCAGGATGGGAAATCGGAGGTCTTAAAAGCGCAGCTCCTTTCAAGAAGGTCTTACATAATCTGTTGCTCATTAAAGGTGGGTTTATAGATTCGTGAAAATTGGAAATAGCAGCCAATTGAACCTTGATGGTAGAGACTGAAGAGCCTTGATTAAAAAGAGAAGTAAGAAATTTCAGTACTTCAGATACGAAAATAGTGATGGGATCCAGGCCCCAGAGTTGAGCCCAAATAGCAAATCTTTTCCATTTGTTAGAATACCATTTCTTTGTAGCAGATTTGTGGGCCGAGGATAAGATGTGAACAACTTCTGGATCCAATGTATGACTCCTTACTATTGTTGGAAGAGGAGGAGCCAAGCCGTCAATTTTAAGATGTGTAGGGACTGGTGGAATAGTCCCGTTTGATGAACCAACAGGTCTGGGATCTGGTCCAGGAACCATGGACCTTCCAGAGCATACTTCCGAAGATACGGGAACCATACTTGACGAGGCCAGTAAGGAGCAATTAAGATCATTCTGCTCCCCAAGACCGATGCCTTTTGGATCACCTTGGGAAGGAGGGGAACTGGGGGGAAGGCATAAAGCAAGCCGGTGGGCCAAGGAAGGGCTAGAGCGTCCATGGGGCTCTTCCCCGGGGCCGGGATAAGGGAGAAGAACTTTTGCACCGCTCAGTGGAGTCGCGAAGAGGTCGCAACATGGAACTCCCCATTTGCTGAATATCTGATTTGCCACTATGATGTTCAGAGACCATTCGTGAGGAGAGAGAATGGTTCTGCTCAGTCTGTCGGCTATCACGTTGGATTTGCCCGGGATATGAGTAGCCAATAGAAAGCGTTTGGTCGACACTGCCCATTCACAAACTCTCATGGCCTCTCTGCAAAGAGGACAGGATCTGGTCCCTCCCTGTTTGTTCAGATACCAGACAACAGCCATGTTGTCTGAGTGAACGGCAATTACGCCCTGAGGGAGGTAATTGTGAAGGGCTTGAAGGGATAGAAGCACTGCCCTCATTTCTAGGATGTTGATATGAAGAAGGGTCTCCTCTGGGTGCCATTTGCCTTGGACTGACCTGCCCAGGGAATGCCCCCCCCCACCCCATCTGGGAGGCGTCCGTGGTCAAAATGGCCGAAGGAGGAGGGAGAACAAAGGGTCGTCCCTGATCCAAATTGGAGGGCACTAGCCACCAGCGAAGGTCTCGTTTGCATGTTTCCGTGATCCATATGGGATGACTGAGAGGGAGTTCCTGAAAGGACCACTGAGCTGAAAGAAGCCACTGGAGAATTCTCATGTGCAACCTCGCCAAGGGGACTAGAAGAACTGTGGCGGACATGGACCCCAACAGCTGCAGGACCATTCTGGCTGGGGCTTTGGACCTGGGAAGAAAGGCTCGAACTTGAGTCTGTATGGTTTGTATTCTGTCTGTAGGTAGATAGACCCGCATTTGGTTTGAGTCTCTCTCTACCCCTATGAATCTTATTCGTTGAGATGGCAGCAACACAGATTTTGGCCAATTGAAGGTGATTCCAAGGGAATTGCCCAGTGATATGGTGGTTTGAAGGCTCCTCAGTAGTAGATGCTTGGAGGTGGCAGTTAGGAGCCAGTCGTCTAGATACGGAAACACCTGGAATCCTAGACTTCTCAGATGAGCAGTCACGACTGCCAAACACTTGGTGAACACCCTGGGGGCTGTGGTGAGACCAAAGGGCAGCGCACGGAATTGAAAATGACTGCCTCCTAGGCTGAAGCGCAGATGTCTCCTGGACGTTTGATGTACCATGATATGGTAATAAGCGTCCTTGAGATCTATGGAGCACATCCAAACACCTTTCTCCAGCAATGGAAGAATGGTTTGTAGGGTGACCATTTGGAACTTGGACTTTTTGACTGAACGGTTTAGAGTGCTGAGGTCCAGAATGGGCCTCAAGTCCCCGGTCTTTTTTGGCACCAAAAAGAATCTTGAGTAAGTTCCTAATCCGATCTGGTCTTCGGGGACCGGTTGGATGACTCCTTTTTGCAGCAGCTTTGAAACTTCTGAGGATGCAGTATCCCGTTGACTGGGTGGTGGGTCCGGGATCCTTCTGGAGTGGGATGGTGTGTGAGAGAAAGGGATGGTGTAACCTCCGGCGATAATTCGAAGCACCCATCGATCCTGAGTGATACCTTCCCAGGCCTTTAGGTGCTTCGAGAAACGACCCCCGACTGGCTCCGGAGCTGCACAGTCAGGCAATCCCTCAGGGACTGTGAAAGGCTGAAGAGCCACAAAAGGACTCGCAGTCTCCAGTGTTGCGAGGGCCTCTGCCGCCTCTGGGATGGCGTCTTCCAGAAGAATTTCCCCTCCTCCCTGCCTCTGGAAGGGGATCCTCCTGCTGAGAGGGGTAAGGCTTCTGAGATTCACGGAACCACATTTTCCCTCCTCTTTAGCCTTGGGATAAGGCCGAAGGGAGTGGAAAATCGTGCACGGCAGTCAGAGTCTTACCCTCCTGTTCGCAGCGGTCAGTGTGTCCTTTACCTTGGGTCCAAACAGGGAGGACCCATCAAAGGCGTCGGCAAAGGAAGACTTAAAGGCCTCCGAAATGACACAGGCGAAGCCAGGCTTGTCTCCGTAGGGCAATGCCTGTACTGCTGCTCTACACTTTGGCCACATAAGAAATGAGCCTCATGGACGAGTTTGAAATGGACGACAATGTAGCCAGCTGAGAGCCAACCATCTGGGCCAGCTCCTCAGGCAGGTTACCCAAGAGGGTATCGGAAAGTTCTTTAATCAGATCCCTCTGAAATCTAGTAAAGTGCGTAAGGTAGTTCAAGGACCTTAAGGTAAAGGCCGCTGAACTGAGGGTGCGCTTTCCATACCGATCCATGCTCCTAGACTCCTTATTAGGAGGATGGATGGACGTTGAAGCCTCTGTTACATCTTGCTGGGTAGCAGATGCCACCACCAAAGCATCTACAGCCACACCTTTAGTTAGAAACTCTTTTTCAGGGGGTGCTGAGAGAAATTTATTAGGACGAGCAGGCACCGGTTCCATAGAGTCTGGGTGTTCCGCCCTCGACAGATCAAATCCAAGAGCTCGTCGAAGGGCGGAGACACCCAGGAGGCGGAGGGCTGAGCCTCGAAGGCCTTGAGGAACACCGTCTCATCAGAAGAAGGGGGTTTGGACTGCCAGCCGCCTCATTGTTTAAGGGCTTCCAGGATGTCTGCAAAGGAGACATCATCCGAGGATGACTTAGGGGACCCCTCTGCATCATCGAGATCAGTGTCTGATGTAAGAGACTCATCAGGGGAGTCAACGTGCTTCCTCTTGCACGATCTCTTCCTGGGGGGTTCTTCCGAAGAGGCTTCAGAAGGACCTCCAGGAGGGGGGGGAAACCCCAGTGGGGGTAACCTCAGGCCCCGGGGCTCCGCTGTCTAAAGACAGGGGGACTGCCAAAGACCCAGTTTCGGTATGTAGGGAAGGAGCTGGGGAGACCGTGGAGGTAGCCAAAGAAGATTTGGCTAACGCACTCCTCATAGCCCTGAAGGTGGGACCGCCAGAATCCTGGAAGGGTCCCACCTCCGTGGCCACAACAGTAGACGGTACTCCCGCCACCAACGCACCAAGAGGGAGACTTGGGACCGAAAACATCAATCCCGAAGCATCCCCCCCGGGGCCAACGGAAGAAGTCTGTGTACTGAACTCCGACCCAAGAGCCGGAGTTGGAGTAAGGGTCGGGCCCGACCCTAGAACCTCCACCGGTTCCACCAGCACCGGCTCCAACGGTGCCGAGGCTGTTGGAGGAGGAACCATAGTAGAGAGGTGGACCATCGGCTCTGAAGCCAAATGGGCCGGAGCCGAAAACTAGCTTTTGGAACACCGGAGACTGGAAAAGTCTTAGGAGCACCCTGTCGATGTCCGAATCAGACATCTTGGATGACCTGGAGGATACCGATCGGGTCCGAACCGATTTCTCCATCGGCTCCAAAGGACTAGGGGACCGGCTCCGAATTGACTCTACCACTATCGACTCCGAGAGAGACCTCGAGGCAACTTTCCTCGGTGCCGATAAGGACTTGCCCGGCGAGAAGAGTCTGAGCCGGTAACCCTCATCGGCTCCAGTATCAGTGGAGCCGATGAAGGTGACCCGCCTCTCGATGCCCCAGACCTCGGCTCCAAAACCAGAGGGGTCGAGACAGGAGGCATCGAGGCAGACCGTTCTGCCCTCGGCTCCGAAGTCCGTGGAGCCGATGGAGAAGACTGCCTGGATTTCTTGGCAGTCGGTTCCGACAGGCTGGTCGAAGCCGACGCTTTCTTCTTTTTTGAAGGAGAGGGAGACGAAGATAAAGCCTCTTCAAAGGAAGGCTTGATTAATCCTTTAAGGATTAATTTGTTCTTCCTCTCCTGGAGGACTCTTGACGAGAAAGTGTGACACACGCTACAAGATTCTTGTAGGTGCTTGGCGCCTAAACAGTAAACGCACGAGGAGTGGTCGTCCGTTATGGACATCTTAAATCCACACCTCGTGCACTTTTTAAACCCGGAGGGTTTGTGTTCTTTAGACATGGCCAAAATAGCCAAAACACAGTAGTTTGCAAGAAAAGTTTGTCACAGTAAATATATCTATATTATTATTTTATATATATATATATATATATTTTTTTTTACAAGTACAGACACAAAAAAAAGTTATACAGAAAAAGAGAGAGAGAGAGAGAGTCAAGACCCTCTAACTTAAACGGGTACTTGACCCACAACTGAAAAGCTAAGACAGTAAAAGCAACAGGGGAAGGCCCCTCTAACTAAAACGGGAAGCCTTCCCTTTGCGAAAAACACAAATTCTCAACAGGAAAAATCAATACCCACTCAAAACACAAGTATTAGCTGTTAAAACAGCTTTTGGGTTCAAAATCAGCAACTTTCTGACAGGAAAAGCCTAAAAAAATTAGTACTTAGCCCAGCCAAGTTGAAACCACGTCTAAGCTTGTAAGCGGCAAATGAGATCTGGGGGATTAGTGGTGGTGCATCCTGGGATAAGAAATAGCTCAGCCAATGAGAGGCCTCGCTCTATAGCATAGCGTGCCGAGTCGGAGCCGAGGGATCGGCTCCGAGCCCATCAGTATTGAATGTAGGCGAGATAGGATCACATAACATCTGCTGTGATGGCTGGCAATGGAAGATGAGCATTAGCTGTGTTAAAACTGCACATAAAATGAACTAGCTGTGGACAATAAAAGATGATGACATCAGAGTTTCTTTAAGTGATTTATTGACATTTTTTCTTATCAAGCACATTTCAAATATTGAAATGACGCTATCACCTGTTCTTTGCTCTAGGAGCAAAATTCAGTACCAAAGAAATGGAACATTAAGGGAATTATGTCACTGAGTTCATTCAAGAGTAATAAGAAGGATCAGCTCTATATGTTGTAACTAATCTTGTTGAATATTATCATTGTGCTAATATACAAACAATGATTTTAACTTGCTCATGTTGCTTACTTCATTTCCTGCATACATTTTTTACAACTCTGTTACTCAGACTTTGATTTCATCAACCCAGAAAGGTAATTGCTAATAATCAGGAGCTACATCAATTTTTATACTGCATTACTCTGCTTCTTCAAAATAGTTATGTAATTCTATGTCATTCATAAGCTACACTTGGGCCAGTAATCAGGAAGCCTCAATCCTCAACACTGACACTGATGAGGGACCTTCACTTGAAACAAAAATAGATGCACATAGTATTTTCAGATGCAGTCCTCTGCACCAAGCACAATTTCCATTAGAAACACACATGCAGCATACTCAGTCTTGGGGCTGGGGTTCCCCTCTGTATATCCAGGCCCCAAAAAAGACTCCCCAGTGACACAGCTATACAGTTGAGTCATTAGCCGAGCGTTCCAAGCTAAGTCCGCCACCACCCTTTCAGTGAAACCAGTGCTCTGTGTCCCTGCTCCAAGTAGATGACACACATACTCCTTGAGATTTGATTTTCACACACACACACACACACACACACACACACACACACACACACACACACACACACACACACACACACACACACGTGAAAGGCTGGCACAGATTTAGCAGCTATGGACCCTTTGCCCAGACTATAAGTTTGATACCGCCCCAAGAACACTCCACAGCCAGACACATTACGTCTCTTACCAGATATCCCAATTATACTGAGTAAAATTAATTCTAATCGAAATGGTAGTATGTGACCAATACAGCAATGCTTTCACAAGCTTCCACAGTGTCACCAAATAAATATAAGTATTTTCAAAGGTTAAAATATTCTCTAAAAGACCAGGCACAATGAAAAGTTCAAACATATTTAATAACAAATAATAAAAGAGCATGAAAGCACTAAATATCTATTTACAATAAACACCAGAGTTTCATTCACAAGAAATATTAAAAATAAGATTCACACAGATACAGAAAACAATACTTAACTAATCACACTATATTTTCCTAAATGATCTAAAGAAATAGTTTTCCCTACCTACTTAATAAAGCAAGGCAAGATGAAGTTGGTGTGTGATCTTGCCGGTTCCAAAACAGAGTGCCACAAGATGTCTCATCTTGTATTAAAATATCATTTCAGTACTGGATTACAGAATGACATCATACACATCTGGTCATCTGACTTCTTGTTCCCACACTATCCCCTTTACAAGAAACTGAACCAGAATCCAGCACATATGTGTCATGATATAGACACACACACACACACACACACACACACACACACACACACACACACACACACACACACACACACACACACACACACACACACACACACATACTCACTGAGCTTTGCTAAGATGTGTTATAGCTGCTGGAAGCTATAAAACCATATAAAAAAACTTCCATCCTTCCAGGGTAGAAATTAGTTCACCCATAAGGACAATACAGTAGAATTCCTAGTGCTGGTTATCACAGACATTTTGCCACTGGCAGCAATCAGAACTGTAAGATACAATCTTTATTACCTAAACCAGGTAATTTAATTTCAATCTATTTTTCAAAGTTAGCTGGACTGAGATTAACCTCTTCTCTTCCAGTATCCTCTGCTACAATATATTCATTTCAGCAGTTAGAATACAGTCTGACATATAAGTGTATTTCTCTTCTGTCCAGCAGGGCCCACTGTTGATACAGTTTTAACACAAGTACCATTACAAATACTTTTCAACACAAGCACCTGTACAAATTAGTTTGATATACAAATGACATATATATATTTTTTACAAAACTGCAGCTAGTTATGCTGGCATATGTTACACATTCACTGCCCTACTTATCCTGGCAAAGCTGGCAATACCTCACAAACAGATTAACCAAGAAATAGACACACTATAAATTCATAAACTGAAGGCATAAGACTCTTTGCTTAGGAAAATGCCAAGCTAAGCTTCAATCAATGAAAAACAAGAAGGAAGCAAAACATAGAAAAAAACAAACACTTATACATTTGCCTGTCTGTAAGCTGTCCATCTAATCAAATAATTATTTCCACAGTAAATGACATTTAGCTATTGCTACAAGAGAATTAGTAACCATAGGCAATAAATATACTCCAACAGTACATTTTGATATATGTTTACTTGATCCTGTCTATCAAATAAGATTGTACCCAAGTCTCACACTCACTGTCACCTGAAGTATTCTTGACTGAAGGAAAGTGAGAGAAAGAGATACAGAGATTAATTAGTACCTCCAGGCTTCAGTCCAGTCTCCTCTACAACCCCCATCTTATTGATGCACACCAATAAAAATGCACAATATCTCTTTCTGGGTGTAAATAAATAAAAGAAATAAAATGCTTTCAAGTGTCAGACTTGTCTCACCTCCACCTCCACTGTCTATCCTGTTGATATATACCATTACTGCCTATAAGGCATACATCGACGCATTAAAATATACAAACATGGCTCTGGCAGTTAGTATGGAGAATTAAGGCTATGAGCTATTAATGAGCTACAGGGTCATATACTATACAATTATTGTGAAAGGGTTGGAAAGCATACATGAGAAAACACATGGAGCATCCCTGACCTTTCATTATGAATACATCTCTCTTATGAAAAGAATGAATCATGATCCTTTGGGGGTGAGGTATGTCACTGCATGTTTATCTGTAAAAGAAATAATTGAAGCTTAATGACATCTATTTTTAATTCCATAGGGAAAGTGTGTATTCTGTATATATTCTATGCTGCAGCAGAGCAAAGGGATCAAACAAAGATGGACCAGTACAAAAAGGGAAGCAACACAGTCTGCTTCAAGATTGATGACCGGTGAAGTCCACAGGGTCATAAAGAGCACATTTTCAGTGGAGGCTCGGGGAGAAAACCTCCAACTATTGCAAGTTACAAAAGAATAACAAAGATTTGTACAGAACAATTAAAACAATTACAGAAATATAATACATTATGTAATAAGCTTTTAGTGCGTTAACATTTAAACAGAAGGTTAATAGCCTTTTTGAAGGTTGGGTAAACTGAACATTTGCAGGAAAAAGACATTTTTGTCAAATAAGCTCTTTGTAAGTAAATATTAAACAAGTAGCTACTAGCCCTTTGCAGGATAGGTGGACCATTTTATATTCTATAAATTAGCATTCTCATTTTATATTTTATCTGTAATGTATAATTGTTTTCCATGATACCATGAGCACATCCGTGTAGTCTCAAGTTGTACAGCATGGCTATTTATGTACTTCTCCTGCTATATTTTACACTTTAGTTCTGCCTTTTGGCCTGGACTGTGAAAAGACCTTCAGATCAGTGTAGCAACCAGCTAGCAATAGTAAACGAATTAGTATATAAAACGTCATGAATAATATGTGGTCAAGTGTTAAATAGTTTCACTGATAAATGAATTAAGGTGTATGACTTGGACATTGAATAGGGAAAGAGGAAAATAAGAAGGCTTTCACCTTTAGGAATTGAAAGTACACATCTGTATCTTATAATACATGTATTTTTTAAAAGATCTAGTACACAGACTGAGGCTTGGAGGGAACAGCAATGTCCTCTATGTTAATGTAACTATTCATGTCAATATTCCTCCATTAATAGTGGCTGCAGTTGAAAGGAGGGTAAATGTTTATAGGTGAGAATGTTAGGATTATAACACATAAAGGGTTATAATCACAGCAATATATTGGTTTGCAGTATAAATTGGGTCAACAGGTACACTAGAAAGTTGAGGAACCAAAACTGGGAATAGGTGGACTGGAAGAAAACTCAAATTTCATGTTAGTTAGCACCTGAGTTGGATGTTCAGTTGGAACTTGTTTAACTCAAGGCTTAGTTGGTATCATGTAGGCTATTAAATTTTGAAGACAGAAAACAAGTAAAATGTCAAAGATTAAGGGCAACATGCTATAACTAAGAACAGAAAAAGTAAGATGCTTAAGGATAGACCCATTTCAACACTCACAGGGAGTACTGCCACTGAAATACTAAACCAGAAAAATGAATATGTTGCTAAAAGGGAATGAAGAACAATTGAAATTACTAAGCTAACACAGTGTGAACAACAACATGAGGTTTGCTAGCATGTGAGTTATTCACTGTATGAGTCAATAACTAAGGCATGGATATAGAGTTCAAAATGTAAGAAGTGGCAAAGGGTAATCTGCAAACTATTTAGGACAGATACAAACAACAGTTTAATATACAAACAGAAAAATCCAGTCATTGACCAAAGTGTCTCCACGCTTGTTGTCAAGGACTACCACATGAGAAACATTTGCTGAAGTATGCAAGCAGGTTAGTTTCCAGAAACTGCAAGTAACCTTTATGATTGATGAATAACAATACTGAGGAAATGATTACAAGTCAGTTGTTATTTGTAACACATTCTCATCTTTAAGCATAAAAGAGAATACTCTCGTATTAGAGGATTTTGTCAAAGTTGCAAGGCTACCACAAATCCTAAAGCAAGAAAGGATGCTGACAGGTACTATCAGCTGACAATGGCGCGGTAATGCACCACTACTCCTTTGAAGTATGACAGTAATCATCTCTAACCCTAGTTTTCCATTTTTTGACTAAATCAATTCAGCCCAAAGACTCACAATTCAAAGCCAGAAAATCCAACAGACAGCTTCTGATTGCTTCTTCAACTGTCACTAATTTTAAAGAGAATCTGTAAGCATAGGTTTTTCAGTTCTAAGAAAAGCAAAGCGTACGTTAGGTGTTGCCCATAATGAAGCTAAAATACTAAGCACATGCTTTAAATTCATAAAAATTCGGCATAATAAAGAACTAAAACGTTATAAAGGATTAGTTACCTGACTCTTGCTGCGCTGTATCTTCTGATCCATGGGTGTCTTTTCCATCAGTCTGGTCTGGTTTTGTTACACCTATAAAAACAGAAAATCCAGTAAAATTAATTAACAGTGCAAAGATCTCAATTCCAAATGAAGAGAGAATGGCATTGATACAAGTAGATAATCAGTGGATACTAATGCTCTCCCATGGTTATAACACAGCTTAGGGGTTACATAAAGTACCCAGGATCAGAAGAGGAAAACTGCTGCGGTGGCTGTCAATGGAAGATGAGTATTAGCTGTGTTAAAGCTGCACATAAAATGAACTAGCTGTGGACAATAAAAGATGATGACATCAGAGTTTCTTTAAGTGATTTACTGACATTTTTCCTTATCAAGCACATTTTAAATATTGAAAGGACACTATCACCTGTTCTTTGTGTAAAAACTAGGAACAAAATTCAGTACCAAACAAATAGATCATTAAGTGAATTCTGTCATTGAGTTCATTCAAGAGTAATAAGAAGGATTAGCTCTATATGTTGTAACTAGTCTTGTTAAATATTCCCCGGGATTCACTAATCCTCCGTGTAAGACTAAATAAGTCTTACACGGAAACTGCAGCCTAAGAGTATGATGTCAGCGTGCCATGCATATACATGAGGGTGTGCTGACTCAACTCTAAGGCTAACACGGAGCGTGCACGAGTGCAGGGGGCGTGTCAGACTGCTGAGCAGTCCAAAAATCCACGCCCCTGCAAGTCCCACAATCGTCAAATGTAAATGACATGAGCGAGTCCACTCAAATGTGTATATACACAACACTACACTCCCCCACATTCTAAACCCCTGTACAATTATAAAATGTAAAACTGTTATATATTTTTTTATTATTCCCGATATAGTTGCCCGTGTTTGCGCGGGTTTGCCCATTGCTTAGCTACAGTTAGCAGTTTAGACATTGAAGAGGATAATAAGACACTTATGCAAATTAAGCCAAATAGCAATAGTGTAGTGGTAGAGCATTCGCACAAAGAGGAGGCATTCCCGATTCGAGTCCCTCCACTCCCCTTTCTATTTTCTGTAAGAATTCTGTATAGAAAAATAATTCCTGACATTTATCTTTTAAAATTTAGTAAAAAGCATTGAAATGGCCTATGTAGTAGTGAACGATATTTTATAAATATATAAGAAGGTGAATTGGTTATGCATACTGATGAATGCATAAGTAACGTATCTTAAGCAATGTGAATCACTGCTAAGCAAAGTTTACCAGTATTAAGCACATTTAAGTATAATTGCTCATAGCTTAGCACTGCTTTAACTAGCACAATAACTTGGCGCGGAGCTGCGCATCGCGCCAACTAGCGCAAACAAAACATGTTTGCGCGAAGCTGCGCACCGTGCTAACTAGCGCAACATTGGGCAACGTAGAGCAACGTTGGGCAAAGTTGAGCAAAGTCAGTTAATTCAGCCACATCTCCTAGTCAGTCAGGCCAGTAGTAAAATAAAAAGCAATGACAGGCCTCAAACCCGGGATAGTGTGCACCATAATCACAGTACTGAACCACTAAGCCATGACAGCATCTGATGTTCATGCACTGTCAACACACACATACATATTAATCAAAGTTTACCCAGTGATAAGCAGGTGTGCACTCAGCTGAGAACTTTCAAATCTGGCCAATCAAAATAAGTGCAGGGAAATGAGGCATATTTAAGCTCCATAGGCGGGAATACTTGCCATAACTGGTTGTAGCTCCCATCTGCAGGCAGCATGGCTGGTGTTGGAGAGGGCTGTCGCTTTCGAGTGCAACGGTGGGGCATTGAGGAATCAAAAGTGATGGTTTGGCTCCTCATCCATAATCATGATGCCAGACTCCTGCAGGGCCAGTTCCAGGGCACTGAATACAAAGCGGAAGCCTGGAACTGTCTCGCACATGATCTCACCAGTGCCACACGTGCATCCCTTGGACTGGTGAGCAGGTCAGACACCACCACGCAGACCTGAAGAGATGCAAGCAGGACCAAATGAACCAGTGGATACAAGAGGCCTGCGGGATGCAAAATGCCCCACTACTGTGTAGGTAGCCATGGAATGAAGTATGTAAGAATTGCTATTGTAGTTGATATCATGGATAGGTATATGTCTCGATATCACTTCATTTACTTCACAGCTGCAGGTGTCCATGCTGCGAATCAGCAAGCTTATGCAGATAGGCTGTGCCACCAGGCAGGTTAGTAATTATTCTGCATGTACTGTTATATAAAATAAGTGAGAGAGCCTGAAAAAAAGTGTTGTAGCCCAATAATAAAGGTATAATAAGTCTTGAATAACCTCTCTACATGTACTGTTATGTAAAATAAGTGAGAGAGCCTGAAAAAGAGTGTAGTAACACATTAATAAAGGTATAAGTCCTGAATAATTTCTCTGCATGTATTGTTATATAAAATAAGTGAGACAGCCTGAAAAAGAGTGCTGTAACCCATAAATAAAGGTATAATACGTCTTGAATAAGTCGTCTGCATGCACTGTAATATCAAATAAATGAGAGAGCCTCTAGAAAAGTGTGTAATGTAATTAATAAAGATATAACTCCTGGAGTGTGTCTGTGTCACTTTCTTCAAAATGTTGTTGTACTCTTGCAGTATAGAAATAGCAGTGTTATATTAAGCGCTGTCAATCCACACTTGGGTAGGCCCATAGAAAGTGGATGAAGGGAGTGCCAGTAGCTGTTAAGCATATATACAGTCCTCAACTGTTGTTTCATGGCTGGCATGTATAGGTAAATCTGGCACATGAGTAGCTTGTTATTGTGTTCCCTAGAAATGTCAGTGTGCTGCTAGAAATGTAGGGGGCTGTTAAAATATAACTGATAATGTCACCTGAACACATCCACATATGTAGATATATAAATATAAATAAAATATATAAATACGTAGCAGTAACATCTGCATCCTGGACAGTTTGTACGTCAGATACAGGTCAGGTATATAAGGAGCTAGCAAAACCCATTTTACAACTTAATGGACATTGCCTAGTGTAATAATACATGTAGGGGATATATACCTGCAGTCAATAGGAATGTTGTGTAAACTATAAGTACATATAAGTTGTTAATGGAGGTATCTTTTTACACCCTACTGTATGTGCATAAACAATGCAATTCCACACCTCAATGGGTATGTCTAATCTCAAAACATTTGTTGGGACATATGTCCTATTGGTTTATAAATATCTGAATTTACTTTGATGCATGTTCCCTGTTCAAACACCACAATCTTGGTGGCCTGTTGCCACCAATCAATCATGCATGCTGTTGAAATGTCCACTGTTGTTCTATATATGCATGTGTTATACTTGCTGTTCAACTGTTGGAACTCTGGTGTGTTGGGTTAATGGGAATATTACTGCATGCTGTTACAACTAATTTGGAATGTTGTTGGCTGTAACCAACCCATATTGTCATTAAATCCTCCTAAACATAGAACGTATGGGAAGGCCGGTCCCAGCGGACCCACCTGTCCCACCTCAGCTGGCGATGGCACCAGCAGGTCCGGTGCCCAGCCCGGGACCTCCTCCTCCGTTGGCCCTGTGCCACTTTCAGGTGGAAGCACTGCAGGGGATGGGGCTCACCCCCCCCTGCAAGTTTGGCCAGAGGAGGGCCACCTATCACCCTCCGAACGGTCCGGGCTGTGGTGCGTAGGGAGATCGAGCGTTCAGTCGCTGATCTTCTACGTCAGCTTGGGGCACATGTGGCTCGACTCATGGGTGACCTGCCCCTCCTACGCAGCCCCCAGCACAGCCACCCCCTGGGCTGTAAAGGTGCAGTGGTGACTGCCCATGGGTGGGGATCTCAGTTCCACTGTTGCCATCTGTGGGCTCATGGGCTTGCGATTTCCAAACATCCTTCCCTGTCAATGGTGTTCACCCACCATGTGTCATATTCTGCCCCTGTATGCATCTTCTTTGTCTTGTCTGTTTACCTCCCCAACCTACCTCCCCAAATATACCTACTTCCCCTACCCCACATTCCACTCTCACCTGAAAATAAAAAAAGGGCAATCTACTCCCACAAAAAAATTACGCCCCATACATAGCTGCCTATTTTGCACACATGTCCGCTGGACACAAACTGATATTTAATTGGCAGTACAACATACTTTGTTGTCCTCACCCCTCTCTCAGGGGTGGAAGGTTTCAAATTTCTTACATATGCACAGCTGTTGCTGTTAAAGAAATGGGCAGCTATGGACCTTCCCTACACCCGTCCTGCACATCCTGAGCTGTTTTCTCTACTGTCTTTTCCTCTTTGTGCCCCTTTTTCACCACTTCCGTATCTCCCCATTTCTTTTCTTTCAAAGAAATGAGCGCGAGGGTTACCCAGAGTAAGCACTTTTAGCAGGTCTGCGCAAGTGTGTGCTTGTATGCGCTTAGCTAAGTATCGCTAAGCTTCGCTGAAACCCACTCAAACCCGCTTACAACTGCTTAAAAGTACCTTAGTCATCCTGCATGTGAGGGCTCTTGTTCTGCTCAGCAGCAAAATAAAACACCACTGTCAGTCTTGAACCCCAGATCTTGGACACACTAGACTGCATGAAGTACCACTAAGCCACAGTAGATATACAGCAGGCTGTTGCTGAAATATATATATCATGCATCAGAATGAGTGAATGTAAATGAAAGATAGGAATGCCATAACACAAAACCTGTTCTGTGGAACTTTACTAGCAGTTATTGTGGAATTGCATTACATGGCTGTGATAGCAGAACCAGACATTCTAGCAGTAAATAATGTTACAGCAGCACTTTACAACCCCCACACAGTATCAAAGCAGGAAAATCCCCACCCAAGCATACAAAATACCTGTGTGTTCAGGGTCCAGCAAGGATGTAGGTAGGCATACTCAGTACTGGAATTGTCCAGTTTTCATGAGCATCCTGTACTAATGTCAACAATAAAAAAGCACCAATGGTGCAGAATTGACTACATTAATATTTACAGTATAGCAGTTCACAAACAGTTCATGTGCCAAATGAATACATCTCAATAACTACGTATGTATGGCAGCTAAATGTATAAGTAGAAAAGAAATTACATACTCCCATGTATCTTGTGTTAGCATTTGTAGGGGTGAGTACAATTGTGCACTGACAACTGTGTACTGGAAGTGGCAACATTCAGGTCGGAGTACAACATTCAAATCACTGGCTATACCCCTAGCTTCAGATATAAGAAGTATACCAACCTTCTGACTTACACAGCGGTGTCCACAGCAAACAATCATGGGCCCCACTTTGGAAAGCTGAAAGGGCTATGCCTACCAGACCTAGCAATTTATAGCAATGGGTTGCTATGACAGTGAGTACTGCAATTACCACACAGCAGGCTGCATGCAATTACCAAATGGTGGCCACCAATTGGTGCAGAAGCCATCACATGCACATGTGCAGATACCTATAAAAGCAGGCTGTACTTGCTGTCCACACATGCAATCATTTCACTGCAGCCATGGAGAGAGAGAGAGAGAGAGCAAGAGAGAGACACAGAGACACAGACAGACAGACACCGATAACAGCAACAGCAAAAAAATAAATAAGATATTAAAAAACATATATATTAAAAAAATTAAGATATAAAAAATAAATAAATAAATATATACAAAACACATGGAACTGACAAATACAAATGCATACAAAGGAAAGGTATGTAACAGATATGTATTTACTGGCATGTAGTAGATGTTTTTGAAGAGTACTCTACATACTTTTAATCATCCATATGTGGCAGCAGTATGTAGTAGATGTTTTTGAAGAGTACTCAACTTACTTTTAATCATCCACATGTGGCAGCAGTACGTATCTATGCACAGATGCCCTGCATAACTACGGCCATGGAGAAATCAGTGTGTAGGTGTGTGCAGTGGGATATGACTGTGACATATGTAGTTCAGCATTAAATGTCAAACATCTGATCCATGTTATCTGTCTTTTGTGCAGTAGTGTGTACAATGGCTGTTTGAGGGAGTAGCGCATACAGTTATATAAACATGGATGTGAAAGAGTAACAAATGCATGATAGTCATATTAACGTGTAGCTTAGCACTGGCAACAGCTGTACCAGGCTAGTATGCTAATCTAGCATTTGCAGCTATATATATATATATATATATATATATATATATATATATATATATAAACCCTCTAATATTACTGTGTGCTCACATGTGACACCTGTTCATGTTGCAGCAAGGCCCAACAGGTCAGCCGTGAGGTCCGTGGACTTACAACAGTGTGGACCTTGTGTGTGTATGACACACACATATGGAGATATCTGTCTGTGTCAGACATATTAGCATCTGTACATGTGCATAGAGCAAGGGTCATACTGCAACTGTTTGTGAAGGGTGGACATATATATGTTGGTGAAGGTTGTTATGTGCATATTTCTATGCAGGTTGTAGTGTGTGGCAAACAAGACAGCATACAGTGCTGGTATATGACATGTGGTGGTTAAACGCTGTGGGTATGATTTGTCAGATTTTCAGTGTTGCAGCCAGTGAGGCCTGCTAAAGCTACATGGGCGAGAACACCTTCAATGCATTCCACACAACACTGTGCTATATTATTACATAACAGTATACCTCACAACCTTTGCATAATTGATATTCCCACCATGAAAGGTGGACTGTATATGTGCCTATATGTACACCAATGGATGTTTATATGTATGTGTATATATATATATATATATATATATATATATATATATATATATATATATATATATATATATATATATATATATATATATATATATACAGAGAGAGAGACAGGGTCATATTTACTGCGACAGATGCCTGGTGACAAAGCCATGGACTCAAGCTCAGTGTTGAAACTGCACTGGCATCCCTTCTTGCAAAACCTCCGCACTCATGAACTACCACATAGGTGGTAATCTACTTAACACCGAAAGTGTGATAAGAGACCATGGGACACAGGTGGACAGTAGTCTCCCCTTTGATAATCACAGTGACACACTAGTCATGTAATCTGTCTACGTGGCACACCTCATCAAAAAAGGTATGTCATCCAGGGAAATATAGGTCAGTGTTCCCCTCTACCCATCACACATAAAACCCTTTATAGAGTACAATGCCCCATGTGGTATGTACCTCACAAGACATCTACAGCAACTGGAAAGGCCACAGACATGCCTCACAAAGAGTAATACCAGCCTCAAACAGATGCCCTATGCAGACTGTCTCACAAAACCACAGCTAGACTGTGTTGCATACCACCTACCCAAAGGTGACCTCTGCCTAACATACCAAGCTATGTCAAACCCAGAGCTGTTGGACATGCTCCATGTAAACAGATCACAATCCCTACAAGCTACACGCTCTAGGGACCTAAACCTTGTCACCTCAACAGACAGAACATGCTGGAGGGATAGATTCCTATCTCAGAGACATCCAATACTCTGGAACAAATCACCTATCAATAGCAAACCAAGCTCCTCATTAGCAGTCGTCATGAATAATCCTGATGATTGGATGGGAGATAGGAAATACACACCAGGAATCACCTCTGTGGCTCTGCTGGACAGGGGCACGTGAAATTAGATTACATATGTGTCAAAGGCCAGGGTAGTGTATGGCTAGGCTTCTATAGGCCCTAGGGCCACTAGCCTATTACCTACCTATGAACCAATACACACCCACATGTACTTGTCGCAATAATTGCTATGTCAGGTTGACTGAGTGTGATGGTGAATGTGTTGGTGAATGTGTCGAGGTTCTGTAAATGTGTGATAGCTTAGTGGGAAACTGTTTCCATCATGCTATTTTGTGTCCTAGGTCTGATCCTAGCATAAGATGTGTATGCTATTGCTAGGCAGAAAAAGCAGTATGGCATACGGTCTGATGTAGTCCCTTGGTGTGGACTGGGGTGTGCCACTGTAGACTAAAGCAGTACATGTATGCTTATTGATTGGTATTGCTGGTGAATCCAAATCCCGTATGAACTGTAGTACTACCTGAAGCTGTATGCCTAAACAGCACAGTATGGTGTATGTCCACATTGCTTGGAAACACTGTTATGTGTGTTCCCTGTAGTCCTCACAGATTACATACCTCAGGCATAATGTTTTGTAAGTACTGACACAAGTGTTACATTATCTCTACTTTGGTAATCACATTTCCAAAGGTATTTAGAAATCCCTCGCTGGATCACATAAGCAATAAGGGGTCTGCATGCATATCCACAAAGGTTGTTGAACACCTATAATGAATAGCCATCATTGACAGACTTTGCTGCGTTTGAACAGGTCTGTAATATACCTCAGCCATAAACCCTCACTCACACAATTCAATAGAAACTGTAATGAGTGTGTGTGACATTCATGACCTAGGCCAGGGATCTCTGCAGTGGCTGGCCTTGTCACAAGCATACAGATGTGACCTAAGGTCTGGAAAGTGGCAGCACACTCTGGCAAAGATGACAGATGTGTTCATGGAGAAAGCAGGGTTCCCACCTATGAAATAATTGAGGTCACATGTACGTATATGTATTTGCCACACAGCTACCTGACATGTGTTGTCATACTGATATGTCATACAGTAGTAAAAGCAAAACCCACAACACATTGACCAAAAGTGTCTCACACACACACACACACACACACACACACACACACACACACACACACACACACACACACACACACACACACACACACTCTCTCTCACCAAGTGCAGGATTCAAACCCCTACCTAACTATTTCATGATACTAGAGGAGTACGCATTAACACGACGCGTTATACACATTACTGGGAGTTCTCTTTTCCACAGGTATATTTGTAGGATGGTGACATCATCAGACTTGACAATGATTAGTATACCACTTTTAAGGTGTTTTACTACTCTCCAAAAAGGTTGCTCCTCTCCAAGGAGATCACACACGAACACACACACACACTTGTCAAGTGCAGGATTCAAACCCCTATCTAACTACTTCATGATACTAGAGGAGTACACATTAACACGACACGCTATACACATTACTGGGAGGTCTCTTTTCCACAGGTATATTTGTAGGATGGTGACATCATCAGACTAGACAAAGTGGGTGACATTAGGTGGGCTACATAGAAGGAATGTCTAAACACTTTGGCCATGTGATCATCAAAGGAGAGTTTACTATCTACCTGTGTCCCCAGGGCCATAATGACTTTCTCCATACATACTGGATTACCACCTATGTGGTAATTTGTGTGTAGTTTGTTTTATCCAAAGGGGATGACTATGCATTCTTTGGCATTCTGCTTGAGGGCATTGTTTTGTCGCCAGGTATCTGTCTCTGTAAGACCCTTCTGGAGGATGTCTGTGTCAGCCATAGAGTCGATTATGGACCACAGTTAGGAGTCATCTGCAAACCTGTTCAGCCATACTCCTCCCCTGCTTGCCTGTACCTCTGAGCAGTATCTACTGAACAGGTGGGGTCCCAGGACCAAGACCTGTGTGATGCCATTTGTGACTGGTTTAGAGTCAGACATGGCACCCACAACCCTGAACATGTGTGTTTGATCTGTAAGCCACTTGGCCACCCATCATGTGACATAGCTGTCAATGTTCAAGCTGGTAAGCTTGTCCATGATGACAGAGTGGAGAATGCTGTAGAAAGTCCTTAGAGAGGTCCAGGTGGGCTGTGTGGACTACTTTCACTTCCATATATGTCCTTGGTAACTGTTTCAAATAAGTCAACTAGGTTTAGGAGGCAGGATCTGTCTTTAACAAGGCCAAGTTGGGTAGAGTCCAGTGTCTGGAGGTCCCCAATGTCTTTGTTTATGGGTTCCATGATAATTTGCTCCATAGCTTTGCAGACCAGGCTGAGTAGACCTATAGGGCAATGGTTTCCAGGTTCTGTTGTGGCACCCCCTTTGTGGAGCTGGATGACTGTTGGTGTATGCCATTATTTGGGTACACAGCCTGTGGTACGATTGAGTCTGGACAGTGAATGCAGGTGAGGGTGTAGTTCCTTTTGGGGCTGGTGTAAGATGCAGCCTGGGACGCCATCCAGTCCCATTGATGCTGTGTTCTTAGCTTTGGAGAGGGCTGTCTTTACCTGCATGTTCATGAAGTCTGGGGCTCTGCATTCTTCTGGGATGGACACAGGCCCTTTTGGGGGTGATGGGGGGGGAGTTTGTACTGAACCTGTCCGCCAGGATGTGGGCAATGTAAGTTGGTTCAGTGTATTTCTTGCCATTTTTCAGTAGCTGGCAGCATATTTGGAAGTTGCCACCTACATGTTTGGTATAGCTAATGAAGGCTTTGTGGTTGCTATTCTCACATTCCTTGGCAATTTGTCTTTAGAAACTGGCCTTGGATTATTTTATGAGCGATCATTGTTTCTTCCTAATAATGATCAGTGATGCCTTTCTTTTTGTGAAGTTTGCTCTATCATGTGTTCGTTTCCTCCTGTTGTTGTCTAGCTTATTTATGGGTGACGACCACCAGATTGGTTTCTTATTTTTGGAGGAGTGCATCTTGGTTTTATTTGGGATGTTTCGATCAATGCATCCCTGTAGATGCTCATAAGATGCACTTGTAAATAATTCGGCAGATTGTATAGCATTAGCCTATAGCAAGGGGGCTTTGGAACGTTCCACTTTGGTCTCGGAAAGTGTGCAGTTTGCTTTTGAAAATGTCTTCACAGTGGTTTCATTGACTGGGGGGGGATGTGGATGCCCAGTGTGATTACTTTATAATCTGATATTACCAGCGAGGGGTTGATCTATGTTGTGGTACACTGGTACCCTATGTTGGTAATGATCAGGTCCAGTATGTTGTCACCTCTGGTGGGTGTGGTGACCAGCTGTTCCAAGGTGTTAGAGTTTTTAAACTCTATGAAACATTGGCAAAGGACGTTGTACACAAGTAATTCTCCCACTCAATGTTTGGCTAGTTGTAATCTCCTCATATAATGGTGTTTGACAGGACCTTTGTATTGTCCACTGTTCTCAGGAATACTGAGTGAGGTTCCTGAGACAAGGTAGGTGATCTGTAGCAGACTACAATCTGATAAGCAGCTTTGTCCAAGTTTAGTTGCACTTGCATGGTCTCCAAGGCCTCATGCTGTGCCACTAACCTGAAGGTGTGGGTATCCATAAGGTAAATGGATACACCCCTTCCTTTGGTATTTCACTTGTGGTTTTTTGTCCGAAGTTCAGAGGGAATGTGAGTGTTTTATGTGGAGCATGTCCAACAGCTCTGTGTTTGACATAGCTTTGTATGTTAGGCAGAGAACACCTCTGAGTAGGCGATATGCAAGGGAGTATGGCTGGAGCATTTTGAGATGGTCTGTGTATGGCATGTATTTCAGGCTGCTAATGCTCTTTGTGAGGTACTGCTGCAGGCTTTCCAGTTGCTGTAGTTGTCTTGTGAGGTACATAGCAAAAGGGGCGTTGTACTCTATTATGGTTCTAGTGAGTGATGAGTAGAGGGGAACAATGTCTTCTTCTATTCTGCATGAGACACCTTTTGTGATGAGGTGTGCCTCATAGGAGGATTTCCTGACTACTGTGGTGATGTGATTATCACAGTTGTGTCCACTGTCCACCTGTGACCTGAGGTCTCTTGTCACACTTTCAGTGTTAAGTATACTACCGCCTATGTTGTAGTTCATGGCTACAGAGTTTTTAACAAAGGGGATGACAATGCACTTTTTGGCATTGAGCTTGAGCTCATGGCTTTGACAACAGCCATCTGTCTCAGTGAGGCCCTTTTGCTGGATGTCCACATCTTTAGTGTTTACAATTATGGCTCCTAGTTTGCTGTCATTTGGAAACTTCAGTAGCCACAGACCTTCCATGTTAAAGTTTACTTCAGGGAAGTAGATACTAAACAGGACAAGACTCAGGACTGGAGCTTGTGGTACTGCACTCGTCACTGGTCCAAAGTCATACATGGAGTCTGCTACTTTCACAGTGTGTGTTCTGTCAGTAAACCTGTTGGCAACACATCTTGTGACACAGCAATTTATACCTCGGTTAGTGGGTTTATCTGTATTTACAGAGTGTGGGGTGGTATTATAAGACGTGGCAGGATCTACATAGACTGTGCGAACCACCTTACCCTTGTCTACGGTTCTGGTAACTGCTTCAATGTCATCTATCAGGTTTAGGAGACATGATCTGCATTTTACAAATGCAACATGGTTGTGGTCCAGAGTTTGGGGATTACAAATGTATTTATTTATAAGTTGTATGATGATACATTCAATGGCCTTGAAGGGCAGGCTCATCAGGCTAATGAGGTGCTAGTTCCTGGGGTCCATGGTGTCTCCACCCTTGTGTAGTGGGATAACCATCACTGTGCACCATTCAGCTGGCACAAAACCTGAGGTGTGGCTATGAGTGAACATGGTACGTCGGTGTGGTGCCTGTTCGTTCTGTGGTTTGTGTAGAACACAGCCTGGGAAGTTATCTGGTCCCATGGCTGCTGTGATACTGGCTTTGGAGAGTGTTTTTTACCTGTGCTGCCGTGATGACAGCAACATTGCAGTCTTCCATTACAGTGATGTGCTCTTTCATGGGTGAGAGGGGGTTAAAGTTAACACTGATCCTATCTGCCAGGATGTTGGCAATATCAGTTAGGTCTGTATATTTAGTGCCATTGAGCTGTAACTCAGAACAGATCTGAGTGTTGCCATGACATGGACCTGTTTGTTGTGCAGAGATCTCCTGAGTAGACAGTATGCAACAGAGTACAGATTGGGTTAAATTCAGTCTTGTTGCATGGGGCAACTGTTTGAGGCCAGTAATCCTCTTGTTGAGGTATTTCATTGGTCTTTCCAGCTGCTGACAGTGCCTAGTCAGATTCATCGCAGATATGTTGTGGTAGTCTCTGATGGGTCTGATGACTGATGAGTAGAGGGAACCTCCTTTGACCTGCATGCACAGACCTTGGCAGGTTGTGTGAACACATAGCATGATTTTCTGACCACTTTGTGAATGTGTTTCTGGAAGTAGAGATGACTAACCACATTTGTCCATAGATCCCTTATTATCATCTCCATATTTAGCCTAAGTGTGTGAGCATGCCCAGTATGACCTTTCAGTATGTTGTTGCCTGACATTTGCTTTGTTTATTTAAGTGTGTGAACATGCCCAGTATGACCTTTCAGTGTGATGCTGAATGAAATCCACTACATTTGTTGAAGTGTGTGAGCATGCCCACTATAGACATTTATACTATATGTGTGTGGAAAATCAAGTTGTATTTTTACAGCAGGGCTCACATTTCTGTCATAAATCAACAGGGATCATGCTGTGCCTGCAGGGCTTCCATGAGCCACTTTGCATAGACTTATCAACATTTCTTCATACAGGGGGGACAGCTATTCTTTGTATATTTCTACCTGGGGGCACACCTGATTGTTGCTGTGGATGGTACATAGGATGAGGGGTTCACCTGACACTTATACACATTTGCTAGGCCTGCACTGCTATGTAAGGTACTCCATTTCAGTCTGTACTGTTGCCTATTGTACTGGCTTGAGGCATACTACTGTACTACAGATCTTGGCATCCACTGTCACGTATATTAGACTGCGACTTCATAGCCTACCCAACCCACATCACACCGCCTGGCCTGCTGTTCTCTGTCTGCATAGGCCTGTGGGGGAGGTTACCCATATGCCTCTTTAGGGGCATGCTACAGCATTTCTTTGTGTTTGCATTAGTGTACAATTGTCCTGCTGTGTCTGTGCCAGTGAAATGCTGTCCTGGCTTAGTGGTTCAGTACTGTGACTATAGTGCACAGTATCCTGGGTTTGAGCCCTGTCACTGCTTTTTATTTTCATGCTGGGCAGACCAGACTGCTTAAGGAACAGTAAAGCAGATATGAGCATGTTTACCTGACTTTGCCTGACTTTGCCCGACCTTGCTCAACGTTGCCCGATGTTGCGCTAGTTGGCACAGGATATTTTGTTTACATATACTAATTAGTGGTAAAAGATGCCTAGCACTGCTTTATATTGCTTAAAACATGGCAATCATGCCTCAGGTGGTGCTGCAGGGCTGCCTATGTCGGATGCACATAGTACACTCCCTATACATATGTGTAAACAGTAGTGTCAAGTTAGGCATCCCTTTTATTTTATCTGCGAGTCAAAGAGAGGTATCATTTCCAGGGTTCCTACTGAGCCAGTGTATGTGCTATGCGTTGCCTCTTTGCCAAGGCCAAGGCATACTGGGCATGCCTTCTTCTACCTACTGGGGCAGGCTCAGGTTGTTCCTCCTCTGAGTCATGCTCTGCCTGTGCAGACCTTGGCAATGGTGGGGAGCTGTTTGGCCCTGCCCCATGTTGTTCCTGCTGCAGCTGTTTTCACAGGATCATATTGTGTAGCATGCCACATACCATGACAATTTGGGTACATGTAGTTGATGAGTACTGCAAGGCTCCACCAGATGTGTCCAGGCATCGGAGCAGTGACTTGAGCATCCCAAGCACACGCTCGATTACATTTTGTGTTTGTGCATGTGCCTCATTATGGAGTTCTTGTTCAGGTGTGTGTGCATTTCTGATGGGTGTCATCAGCCACGGCTCCAGTGCGTATCCAGCATCCCCCACTTGGTGACTGTCAGGGATGTCCCCATTGGCAAATGTCTGGTACAGCTGTGTCAGATGCCAGATATGGGAATCATGGTAGCTTCCAGGGCAGCCAGCACACACATTCAGTATTATGCCCTGGGCATCACACACGACCTGGCAGTTGATGGAGTGGAAGCCCTTACGGATGATGTAGGCCCTACCTTGCTCACTGGCTGGTGCTTTGATGTGTATGTGCATGCAGTCAATTGCACCCACTACCTCAGGGTATTCAGCTATTTGCTGGAAGATACACATATTGCTGGCCAATACCTCATGGGAATTGGGGAAATATACATGATCACCAACATGTGCTGACATGGCATTCATGAACTGGTGCAGTACCCCGGATGCTGATGCCTGTGAAATCCCCATCATATCACTAGTTGGTCTATGGAAGGTACCTGTTGCTAGTATTCTTAGGTCAACACATATCTTGGTTTCCACTGGGATGGGTTCCCCTCTGTTGGTTCAGTGTGTGAGGCATGGCCTGCACAGCTCAACAATTTGCTGCAGGAGGTCTCTGTCCACTCTATAGTGCTCCACTATCTCCAGCTCATGTAGCCCCTGGTAGGTTACCCTGGATCTGTACACTCTTCTCCGTCCCCTCACTGTGGGCTGCTCAGCAGCATTCGCAATGGCACCACCCTCAGCATCTTGCACATGTTGCCGTACAATAGCAATGGCAGCCCCTAACATTTTTTTGTCTCAGTTGAGCTTTTTATGTTTTCACTTCTCTTTGTATACTGCAGTGTTTCTGAGAGAAACATGGAGGAATGTTGTTTGCAGAGTTTTAAGTGCTGGGCTGGGCTAGTGCACTGCCTGTGTAATTGGCTGATTCTGATTGATTTCACCTGGCAGTTCTGCTAGTTCTCCTTGTTTAACTTCCTCCTACTTCTTTTCCTTCCTTTTCCCTTTCTGTTTCCACAAGGGGCAGCGGCGCAAACAAGCACACACTAGTGCACATGCGCGCACACAGGATTAGACAGATGCACATCCACGCACAAAGGCTTAGACAGCCTTACAAAGGCTTACACGGTCACACACAGGCTTAGACGGGTTTACAGGCGCGCACACGGGTGCACACAGTGTAAGCATCTTTGCAAGAAACTTTAGTGATATCCACGGCGAACACCTTTGGTTTCTGGGTTTCAGTTAAGACAACTGTAGACATGCCTCTTCCAGTCCTGAGTAACTCACAGCAAACACATGCCACTCTGCTCCAATAAGCTTACAGTCTTTGATACATACCCCCTCATGATGTCACCTATTTTCTACTTTACTACTCCCCTAATCCTACACTTACACTCTAGGGACATGGTTCACATGGCAGGGAAAATTGGGATTCACTATCCTTATCCTCATTTGCATAGGACTGCCTACTAATGCTTGGTTACATCTCTCAAACTGAGCTTCCCCCCTTAGCAACCACTACTCAGTAGCCATGTTGTCTTCAGCCTGCCATTCACCTGCATGGCAGAAGAATATTTTTAATAAAAATGCCTATTTTTGGCTTTTTTGTTTTTATTTTCTGGTTTTTAGAGTGCCACACGTTTGCGCGGTGCTGAGCTACACTTAAACATCGGAGATCGGGGAAAAAAAATGTATTACTTTGCAGCAGATAAAAATGCCAATGGTCTTATATTTGGCCATTGGCATGCTTCCTCAACTGGATGCATCCTTTATTTGGAGCTGTCATAGTTCCATTTTGCTATTTGCAGAACGGAACTGTTACCAATAGAGTACATTTCTGCAAGTAACTCTACTCTTACTCAGACAGGTTAGTGTTTCCTGGATCACAAATTTACCTCATTTGCATAGCTTTCAGCAGCAAATGAGGTAATTTGCATAACATAACACTGTCCGTGCAAGAATAGTTTTAGGAACTCTCACGCACGCCCCTGCCGGCTGTTTCTGGATCGCTCGGCAGACATATTGGCTGTCTGGAGTCTCATTCTACTCTTAGACTCCATGCAAGCCTTCGTGAATCCGGCCCATTATCATTGTGCTAATATACAAACAATAATTTTAACTTGCTCATGTTGTTTACTTCATTTCCTGCAAATATTTTTTACAACTCTGTTACTCTGACTTTGATTTCATCAACCCAGAAAGGTAATTGCTAATAATCAGGAGCTACATCAATTTTTATACTGCATTACTCTGCTTCTTCAAAATAGTTATGTAATTCTATGTCATTCATTAGCTACACTTGGGCCAGTAATCAGGAAGCCTCAATCCTCAACACTGACACTGATGAGGGACCTTCACTTGAAACAAAAATAAATGGACAATGTATTTTCAGATGCAGTCATCTGCACCAAGCACAATTTCCATTAGAAACACACAGGCAGAATACTCAGTCCTGGGGCTGGGGTTCCCTCTGTCTATCCAGGCCCCAAAAAAGACTCCCCAGTGACACAACTGTACAGTTGAGTCATTAGCCAAGTGTTCCAAGCTAAGTCCTCCACTATCCTTTCAGTGAAACCAGTGCTCTGTGTCCCTGCTCCAAGTAGATGACACACACACACAACTTGAGATTTGTTTTTCACAAACACACACACACGCACACACACACACACACACACACACACACACACACACACACACACACACACACACACACACACACACACACACGGGAAAGGCTGGCACAGATTTAGCAGCTATGGACCTTTTACCCAGACTATAAGTTTGGTATTGCCCCAAGAACACTCCACAGCCAGACCCACTAAGTCTCTTACCACAGATCCCAATTATAATGAGTAAAATTAATTATAATAGAAATGGTAGTATGTGACCAATACAGCAATGCTTTCAGGAGCTTCCACAGTGTCACCAAATAAATATAAGTATTTTCAAAGGTTAAAATATTCTCTAAAAGACCAGGCACAATGAAAAGTTTAAATATATTTAAAAATAAATAATAAAAGAACATGAAAGTACTAAATATCTATTTACAATAAACACCAGAGTTTCAACCACAAGAAATATTAAAAACAAAAGATTCACACAGATACAGAAAAACAATACTTAACTAATCTCACTATATTTTCCAGACTGATCTAAAGAATTAGTGTTCCCTACCTACTTAATAAAGCAAGACAAGATGAAGTTGGTGTGTGATCTTGTCCGTTCCAAAACAGAGTGCCACGAGATCTCTCATCTCATATTAAATTATCATTTCAGTACTGGATTACAGAATGACATCATATACATCTGGTCATCTGACTTCTTGTTCCCACACTATCCCCTTTACTAGAAACAGAAACAGAACCCAACAGATATGTGTCATGATATAGACACACACACACACACACTGAGCTTTGCTAAGATGTGTTATAGCTGATGGAAGCTATAAAACCATATAAAAAAACTTCCATCCTTCCAGGGTAGCAATTAGTTCACCCATAAGGACAATACAATACAATAGAATTCTTAGTCCTGGTTATCACAAACATTTTGCCACTGGCAGCAATCAGAACTGTAAGATACAATCTTTATTACCTTAACCAGGTAATTTAATTTCAATCTATTTTTCAAAGTTAGCTGGACTGAGATTAACCTCTTCTCTTCCAGTATCCTCTGCTACAATATATTAATTTCAGCAGTTAGAATACAGTCTGACATATAAGTGTATTTCTCTTCTGTCCAGCAGGGCCCACTGTTGGTACAGTTTTAACACAAGTACCATTACAAATACTTTTTCAACACAAGCAAATGTACAAATCAGTTTGATATACAAATGGCATATATATTTTTTACAAAACTGCAGCTAGTTATGCTGACATATGTTTCATTTTCATTGCCATACTTATCCTGGCAAAGCTGGCAATACCTCACAAACAGATTAACCAAGAAATACCAGCACTATCAATTCATAAACTGAAGGCATAAGACTCTTTGCTTAGGAAAATGCCAAGCTAAGCTTCAATCAATGAAAAAACAAGAAGGAAGCAAAACATAGAAAAAAAAAACAAACACTTATACATTTGCCTGCCTGTAAGCTGTCCATCTAATCAAATACTTATTTCCACAGTAAATGACATTTAGCTATTGCCACAAGAGAATTAGTAACCATAGGCAATGTAATATACTCCAACAGTACACTTTGATATATGTTTACTTGATCCTGTTTGTCAAATAAGATTGTAGCCCAAGTCTCACACTCACTGTCACCTGAAGTACTCATAACTGAAGAAAAGTGAGAAAAAGAGATACAGAGATTCATCACTACCTCCAAGCTTCAGTCCAGTCTCCTCTACATCCTCATCTTATTGATGCACACCAATAAAATTGTACATCTCTTTCTGGATGTAAATAAATCAAAGAAATAAAATGCTTTCAAGTGTCAGACTTGTCTCACCTCCACTTCCACTGTCTATCCTGTTGATATATACCATTACTGCTTATAAGGTATCCATCGACACATTCAAATATGCAAACATGGACCTGGCAGTTAGTATGAAGAATGAGCTACAAGGTCATATACTATAAAATTATGGTGGAAGGGTTGGAAAGCATACATGAGAAAACACATGGAGCATCCCTGACCTTTCATTACGAATACATCTCTCTTATGAAAAATAATTAATCATGATCCTTTGGAGGAGAGATATGTCACTGCATGTTTATCTGTAAAATAAATAATTGAAGCTTAATGACATCTATTTTTAATTCCATAGGGAAGTGTGTATTTTGTATATATTCTATACTGCAGCAAAGGGATCAAACAAAGATGGCCCAGTACAAAAATGGAAGCAACACAGTCTGCTTCAAGTCTGATGACTGGCGAAGTCCACTGGGTCATAAAGAGCCCATTTTCAGTGGAGGCCCGGGGAGAAAAACTCCAACATTTGCAAGTTACAAAATAATAACAAGATTTGTACAGAACAATTAAAACAGTTACAGAAATATAATACATTATGTAATAAGCTTTTAGTGCGTTAACATTTAAACAGAAGGTTACTAGCCCTTTTGAAGGTTGGGTAAACTGAACATTTGCAGAAAAAGACATTTTTGTCAAATAAGCTCTTTGTAAGTAAACATTAAACAAGTAGCTACTAGCCCTTTGCAGGTTAGGTGGACCATTTTATATCATATTAATTAGCATTCTCATTTTGTTTTTTATCTGTAATGTATAATTGTTTTCCATGATACCATGAGCACATCCGTGTAGTCTCAAGTTGTACAGCATGGCTATTTATGTACTTCTCCTGCTATATTTTACACTTTACTTCTGCCTTTTGGCCTGGACTGTGAAAAGACCTTCACAGCAGTGTAGCAACCAGCTAGAAATAGTATACAAATTAGTATATAAAACGTCATGAATAATATGTGAACAAGTGTTAAATAGGTTCACTGATAAATGAATTAGGGTGTATGACTTGGACAATGAATAGGGAAAGAGAAAAAAAGGACAGGCTTTCACCGGTAGGAATTGAAAGTACACATCTGTATTGTATAATACATGTATTTTTTAAAGGATCTAGTACTCAGACTGAGGATTGGAGGCTACAGCAATGTCCTGTATGTTAAATTAACTATTCATGTCAATATTCCTCTCTTAAAAGTGGCTGTAGTTGAAAGGAGGGTAAATGTTTATAGGTGAGAATGTTAGGATTATAATACATAAAGGGTTACAATCACGGCCATATATTGGCCTGCAGTATAAATTGGCTCAAAATGTACACTAGGACTACCTTTATTTATCTTGCTCAAAAAGTTAAGGAACTAAAACTGGGAATAGCTGGACTGGAAGAAAACTAAAATTTCACATTAGTTAGCACCTGAGTTGGATGTTCAGTTGGAACTTGTTTAACTCAAGGCTTAGCTGGTATCATGTAGGCTATTAAATTTTAATGACAGAAAACATGTAAAATGTCAAAGATTAAGGGCAACGTGCTATAACTAAGAACAGAAAAAGTAAGATGCTTAAGGATAGACCCATTTTCAACACTCACAGGGAGTACTGCCACTGAAATACTAAACCAGAAAAATGAATATGTTGCTAAAAGAGAAGGTAGAACAATTGAAAGTACTAAGCTAAAGCATTAATACTACCCTATCGAATGATAGAAATAGCAAACGCTAATTCATCGTACCTAAACTATCTAAACCACAAAATATCAAACACACGGAACAGCAATTTTTTTCCCTGGGAAAAAATTCACTGTTCCGAAACACATACACACAACACAACCACACCAAAACAAATAAACCACACACATACACTTATCAAACCCATAATTCTAACCCTACACTACTACCTATCTAATCACCCTAAGCCAACCCTAACCCTAAAGCCCCTAACTACCACACAATCACCTTACCCGCTCCCTAACCCTAAAGCCCCTAACTACCGCACACTCATCTGACCCGCTACCTAACCCTAAAGCCCCTAACTACCGCACACTCACCTTACCCGCTCCCTAACCCTAAAGCCCCTATATATCGCACACTCACTTTACTCGCTCCCTAACCCTAATGTCCCTAACTATTGCACACTCACCTTACTTGCTTCCTAATCCTAATGTCCCTAACTATCGCACAGTTACCTTACCCCGATTCATTCCCACACTTACCTTAACTCGGTCCGTAACCCCCGTTCGCATTCTTACCTTAATCTGGTCCATGACCTTCCCACCATAGTAAAGTAAATAGCGAAGCCATGGAACGGACAACCGAAATCTTACCCTAGGTAAGATTTCGAAGTTCCGTGGCTTCGCTATTTTCAGTTTTCGACAAAAATGGATCGATATTATAGCATTTGAAGTTTTGAAACTTCAATGCTATAATATAGACCCAAGCTAACACAGTGTGAACAACATCAGGTTTGCTAGCATATGAGTTAATCACTGTATGAGTCAATAGCTAATGCATGGATATAGTGTTCAAATGTAAGAAGTGGCAAGGGGTAATCTGCAAACAGTTTATGACAGATACAAACAACAGTTTAATATACAAATAGAAAAATCCAGTCATTGACCAAAGTGTCTCCACGCTTGCCATAAAGGACTACAGCAGTAGAAACATTTGCTGAAGTATGCAAGCAGGTTAGTTTCCAGAAAATGCAAGTAACTTTTAAGATTGATGAATAACAATACTGAGGATATGATTACAAGTCAGTTGTCTTTTGTAACACATTCTCATCTTTCAGCATAAAAGAGAATACTCTCTTATTAGAGTATTTTCTCAAAGTTGCTAAGCTACCACAAATCCAAAAGCAAGAAAGGATGTTAACAGGTACTATCAGTTGACAATGGCACTGTAATGCACCACTACTACTTTGAAGTATGACAGTAATTATCTCTAATCCTAGTTTTCCAGTTTTTGATTAAAACAATTCATCCCAAAGATTCACGATTCAGAGACAAAAAATCCAACAGACAGCTTTTGATTGCTTCTTCAACTGTTACTAACTTTAAAGAGAATCTGTAAGCATAGGTTCTTCAGTTCTAAGGAAAGCAAGCCTACGTTAGGTGTTGTCCATAATGAAGCTAAAATACTAAGCATGTGCTTTAAATTCATAAAAATGAGGGACAATAAAGAACTAAAACATTATAAAGGATTAGTTACCTGACCCTTGTTGTGTTGTATCTTCTGATCCATGGGTGCCTTTTCTATCAGGCTGGTCTGGTTTTGTTACTCCTATGAAAGCAGAAAACACAGTAAAATTAATTAACAGTGCAAAGACCTGCATTCCAAATGTAGAGAGATAATGACTGTGATACAAGTAGATAATCAGTGGGTACTAATGTTCTCCCAGGGTTATAACACAGCTTAAGGGTTACATAAAATATCCAGGATCAGAAGAGGACAGCTGTTGTGATGGCTGGCAATGGAAAATGAGTATTAGCTGTGTTAAAGCTAAACATAAAATGAACTAGCTGTGGACAATAAAAGATGATGACATCAGAGTTTCTTTAAGTGATTTATTGATATTTTTCCTTATCAAGCACATTTTAAATATTGAAAAGACACTCCCCAGGATTCAGCAAGCTCTGCATGGTGTTGCAGGAATAGTGCAAGAGCTGCTGCAGGCAATATGGCCGATGTGCAATCCAGGAATGAGCTCCTGCACTATTCCTGCATGGACACATTCCCTGTATGCTGACTACCTCATTTGCTGGTGAACACCATGTAAATGAGGTGAATTAGCAATCCAGGAAGCAGGGAAGCATCTGTGCAGGAATAGTGTAGAGTGCTGAAATGTATTCAGCCAGAAGCTGAATACATTTCTGCAAACTACAAAACGGAGGCATTACAGCTCATAAACTCATAAAAAAGCATGTATTATAAGGGTTAGGCATGCCAGTGGCCAAATATATGGTCATAGGCATGAAAAATAGTTTCAAAATTATAAAAAATAACTTTATTTTATTTTTTAGCTGATTTCGGCCATTTAAATGTGTAGCAGTGGTGCACAAATGGGACCGGCCCAAAAATAAGTAAAAAAGCTGGAAATAAGCTTTTAAACCAAAATCATCATTTTGTCATAATAGCAGCCGTGGTGGTGCAGCGGTAGCGTTTTCGCCTCACAGCAAGAGGCTCTCCTGTTCAATTCTCTGCTGGAGTGCCTTCTGTGTGGAGTCTGCATGTCCTCCCCACGGTCGAGTGGTCTTTGCAAGACATGCGTAAATGGGCGTGCCTTCGCTGAAGGTTGGGCTTCGAACTGGCACCTCGGCACCATAAAAAATCTACTGCCAATCATTAGCGGACCAGAGTTCCTCTGTAACAACCCCTAACTGGGAAAAGCGAAAAGAAGAAGTCAATGGCACGCATAACACAAGACCATGGAATAGTGGTTGCTAATGGGGAAGGCTGAGTGTCAGTTTTGTAACCATGCATTAGCAGTCAGTTTTATGCAAATGAGGGGAAAGATACTGAATCACAGATTTCCCCTGAGTGCTAGCTTGCACTCAACCGTGTAGGTGCAATAACACCATGGTCTAAGCCTAAGAGCTAGATGACCTCATGAGGGGGAGTGTTATGACTGCTGTAAGCTTACTGGAGCATAATGGCCCGGGTTTGCCCTTAGCTAAGCACAGCTAAGTAAGGGGGTGTATCTGACACTGCCTAAGAGTATTTACATTGCCTAAACAGGTGTGCATGCCACGCACCGGGTTTTAAACAAAAAAGAAAAACAGGAAATAGCAGTTCCATTCACATTTGAGCACTGGGTTTGTGCGGCGCACCTCAGGTCTTAAACGGGAAGGCAATGGGAAGGGAAAACAGCAGTAGGAAGGTAATCAAGGAGAACTAGCATAGCTGGCAGGTGAAATGTATCAGAATCAGCCAATTACACAGGCAGCAACCCAGCCCAGCCCTGCAAACTACTGCAAACTATGCAAACACCTTTCACTCTGTTTTTTCCCACAAACTCTACACCACCGGTGTGCATAAACAGGGAAATTTTACCTAACAAAACTAACAAAATGATAGGGGCTGCTGTCGCTCTCATACACCAATATCTGGAAGAGGCTGAGGGTGGTGAGGATGAGAATGCTGATGACCAACCCACAATGAGGAGAAGGAAAAGAGTGTACAGACCCAGGGTAACCTACTAGGGGCTACATAAACTGGAGAGAGTGGAGCACTATAGGATGGACAGGGACCTCCTACAGCAAATTGTTGAGCTGTGCCGGCCAAGCCTCATACACAGAACCAACAGAGGGGGAACCCATCCCAGTGGATACCAAGGTATGTGTAGGCTTAAAAAAAATAACCATGGGTACCTTCCAAAGGCCAACTAGGGATATTATGGGGATCTCACAGGCATCAGCATCCAGGGTACTCTACCAGAATATGGATGCCATATCAGCACATGTCGATGAGCACATATATTTCCTTAACACTGGTGAGGCATTGACTAGCAATATGCGTCTCTTCCACCAAACAGCAGAATACCCTGAGGTAGTGGGTACTATAGACTGCATGCACATATGCATCAACGCACCACCGGTGAGCAGGGTAGGGTCTACATCAACCACTAGGGCTTCCCCTCCATCAACTGCCAGGTCGTGTGTGATGCATAGGGCATTATAATGAATGTCTGTGCTGGCAGCCCTGGAAGCTATCATGACTCCCACATCTGGCATATGATGCAGCTGTACCAGAAATTTGCCAGTGGGGACATTCCATATGGCCACCTAGTGGGGGATGCTGGTTACGCACTGGAGCTGTGGCTGATGACACCCATCAGAAAATCAGAAATGCACACATATCTGAAAAGGAACTCCATAATGAGGCACACGCACAAACAAGAATCATAACAGAGCATGTGTTTGGGATGTTCAAGTCATGGTTCCAATGCCTGGACATATCCGGTGGAGCCTTGCAGTACTCTCCAGCTACATGTACACAAATTTTCATTGTATGTGCCATGCTACACAATATGATCCTTTGGAAACAGCTGCAACAGGAACAGCATGGAGCAGGGCCATACAGCCACCCACCACTGCCAAGGCCAGCACAGGCATAGAGTGACTCAGAGGAGGAAAAACCTGAGCCTGCCCCTGTAGGCAGAAGGAGGCATGCCCAGGATGCCCAGGCTTTGGCAAAGAGGCAACGTATAGCACATACACTGACAAGGTAGGAACCCAGGGATTGACACCTCTCTGACTCACACATACAGTAAAAGGGATGCCAAACATGACACTACCTGTGCTTTACCATGTATAGGGATTGTACTATGTGCATCCGACATAGTCAGCCCTATAGCACCATCCTCAATACTGGCACACCCACAAGGTAAGTCACTCTCCCTATCAATTGCTGAATCGAGTAGTATGTTCTGCTACTTGTATCCATGGTATGGATGTGAGCATGCAAGGGAATCGGTTGGCTGAATGGGATGGCAGCAGATAGTAGACACCTATATGGTCAGCATGAAATCTATAACAAATACTGGTGCCGACGAAGTAACCAGTACTAGACAAGGTCACATATCCCACTGCAGGACATGTGATGGGCTAAATGTGTGTTCACACATGCATGTCAGTGAGGCTCGCATACCCAACAACAGTCCCAGCCACCAGGACAGGCACAGATAACCACAAAGAAAGGCTGTGGTAAAGCCTCCAATTGATGGCAATGGAGAACACCCCCTTCCAGACCTACACAGACAGACTACAACAGGTCAGGCAGTTGGATGTAAGTTCTGAAGGGTAAGAAGTCTGAAACTGAATTGTAGGTTAATAAAACCTAAGATCTGTACTCCACTGATATGCCTCTAGTCTGCATGATAGGTCAGAATACAAAATAAAATGCAAGCCAACAGAGTACCTGAAATTCCAGTACAGTCATAGAAAATGTTTACAGTTGTCAGGTGTGCCCCCCCCCCATCCTATGTAGAAATGTAGTAACATGTACGTGTGAGTTTAACAACAGTGGAGCACAGATTACCTGAGCTGGCCCAATTAGCAGGATAGATTATTGCACATGTACAATATGCAGGGCCTTGTGTGTTAGGTTGCTGTGTGTTGTATACTGTGTGGAAATGGTCAGCATATAGGCATGGAGGTTTGTGTCCCGGTGGCCTATGGCCAGTACTGTTGATGACAGGGCCATGTTTTTATAACTGTAGTGCCAACCATAATGCATCCCAGCAACACCCAATCCAGCAGTCATCCATATTCATTGTTCAGATGTAATAGCTGTCACCATTTGAAAGATGGACATGCCATGAATGTGGGCCCAGGCATACACACAGTACACAGGTGAAAGTACCCTAGACAGAGTATATAAAATGCAACTGTCAAATGCACACACCTTTGGAATTGTACATACAGGTTAGCAGCACATTAGTTGTCTGTGTAGTATGGAATACTGATGTAGTCTGGCCAATCACTGGCAGACCACAAAAGGCACAGTTATGAAGTAATGAGAAACTGCCGATGTCCCTGCACAAGCCAGCATAAGGTGAACGTCCCAGGTATATCTGTGAGTCAGCTGCAAGAACCTTCCATATCACACATGCACTCAGCTCACCCCACCATCAGCCACAGGTTTTATCACAGGTCAAATTCCTGCTATTGGGAATGAGTACAGTATGACCTCCACTTCTGTATGAGAATACACAGTGAATACAGCATGATGAAGAGGTGTCCCATGCAGGTGTGTCCCTAGCTGTAAGCAGCACCCTGTCAGCATCCATATCAATGGATTAATAAGGACAGGAACTACTCCATTAACACCTCACACACCTACCCTGTCACCCCAGGGGAATCCAGTGGCTTGCAAACTGGGACTGTAGGAGTGACAGAATGCACTGGCCTGCTACAGATGGCCTGCATCACTACCAGATGCCCTACAGTCCTCTGACAAATGCCTGTGCCTCACCAGTACTGGCAATGTATGTTATCTCATGGGGTCCCAAATAACAACATAAAATAGTCCAAAGAACACACATGCAAGGCCATGTAGACAAATCCCAGTAGCATGCCCACCATGTCATACTGCATGAACTGTGGACCAACCCCTAAATACTGCTAGGATGAAGGGACAACTATAGGGATACTTAACAGTTATCACTCACATAATGTTAGGAAGAGGATAGAATTGAGGGGGTGTAGAAGCATGGACGCCATGGAGTGTGTGAAGTCTGAATCTCTAATATGTGCCCATACTACCCCTGCCTGCAAACCCAGTAATGGGTGGCTACAAACCTGCTCATAAACCACAATGTGAAGGGGAACTGACCAGATATATGAGCCCTGCCTCTGGGTAACCTGTGTGAATCTGTACAGCTGAGAGTTATGGCCATAGCAGGATATGGCCATTCTGTCACATCGATAAACGTACAAGCAGGGGATTCTCAGCCACCACAGTACCAAGGTGCTGGACCATTTACATAGACCCATCAGCAAGTGTCTGCGGCTCCCCCTTCAGAATGGCATGAATGCGCAATAATATGTAGGCTGCAGACCACAATACTGGACACAGCTTCATTCATCTTATATTCCCCTGAAATTACTGTGAGCAACTAAGTATATCTGTCAGTAGATGATGACATAATAAATCACAGTGTAAAACAGTACATATGTCTGAATATCTCTGTTAACACCAAAACCATGTAGCACAAGTAGCACAGACACAACAGTTACAGTACCCCACTATCCGTTGCCGATTGTGTCTCCATATTGTCAAGCTGTCTACTGATATCCTGCAGAAACATGATGCTAGCTGTAGGTGTAGAACACAAATTCCTACACTGGAGTACAGCCCACCTGTAATGGATTCACACATTCAATACAGAAGGTTATACTGGGCATGCTCCCTCACTTAGAGAAACAAAGCCCATGTCTGACAACAAAATACAGAAGGTGATACTGGGCATGCTCCCACAATTACAGAAATGAAGCTCATGTCTGACAACAACAGTGGACTATACATATCTGTCAGTCGCAGATTTCAGTGCACACACACACCACATTGCACACCATTCATGCTTTGCACACACATGGGATAGGAATACACACATATATCCAAGGACAACACACTATACTAGGTCAAACATACACAAACAGAGATGTGGGGAAGAGAGAAACAGACAGTGACAAAGAGCTGCCCATCATGAGGCTTGTCCCACCCACCACACATCCAATTGGCCAATATCACATGATGGCCGATGTCGATCACTGTAGACATTTGCTTCTGGTAGCCCTCAGCACTACAGTGTCTGTGGTGCGTATGATAACTGTGTAACATGACAGTACAAATCAGTATTCCTCTAGCAGTCATATACCTAGTCCTGTCAAATTAAAAGTTGTGTGAGACTTAGTGTTGTGTGTGTGTTTCCAGAGGAATGGTTTATGGCCCATTCACACACACACACACACACACTGCACTCCCCATTGCCCTACTTTAGCAAGCTTTCTGATGTAAGTCACCTTGAAATTCCCCTTTGAACAAGGTTCGGCCCTATAAGTTCTGTGGGGCATGCAATAACTGCGTAATGCTATAGTGCAACATACTAGTTAGGTAGGAGTTCTAATCCCAGAAATGGTAACTGTGAAACTCTGTGTGTGTCTAGGGATCAATGATTTTGAAGCCACTCACAGTAACTACACCTCCCATTGCCCTACTTTATCAAGCCTGCTGATGTCAGCCACCTTGAAATACGTCTTTGGAGAAGGTTCAGCCCTGTAAGCTCCGTGGCACATGCAAAAACTGCATAATGGTATAATGTGATGTACTAGTTAGGTAGGAGTTCTAATCCCAGACATGGCAACTGTGAAACTGTGTGTTTGCGTGTGTAGGGATCAATGATTTTGAGGCCACTTGTCACTACACCTCCCATTGCCCTACTTTAGCAAACTTGCGGATGTCGGTCACCTTGAAATACCTCTATGGATAAGGTTCAGCCCTGTAAGCTCCATGGTACATTCAGTAACTGCATAATGCTATAGTGTGACATACTAGTTAGGTAGGAATTCTAATCCCAGACACAGCAACTGTGAAAATGTGTGTGTGTTTGTGTGTGTGTGTGAGTGAGAAGCTCCATGGCCAGTGTGAGCATTGTGTAATGCTATAGTGTAATATACTAGTTAGGTAGGAGTTCTAATCTCAGACATGGCAACTGTGAAACTCTGTGTGTGTGCCTGTGTGTGCGCGTGTGTGTGTGTGTGTGTGTGTATAGAGATTAATGGTTTTGAGGCCATTCACAGTCACTAACCCTCCCATTGCCCTAATTTAGCAAGCCTGCTGATGTTATTCTCCTTGAAATACACCTTTAGAGCAGGGCTAGCTCCATGGCACATGCAATAACTGTGTAATGCTACAGTGTAACATACTACTTAGGTAGGAGTTCTAATCCCAGGCATGGCAAAACTGAAACTTTGTGTGTGTAGAGATTAATGGTTTTGAGGCCATTCACAGTCACTACACCTCCCACTGCTTCAGCCCTGTAAGCTCTGTGGTGCGTGCAATAACTGCATAATGCTATAGTGTGATGTACTAGTTAGGTAGGAGTTCTAATCCCAGACATAGCAACTATGAAACTGTGTGTATTTGTTGTGTAGAGACCAATGATTTTGAGGCCATTCACAGTCACTACACCTCCCATTGCCCTACTTTAGCAAGCCTGCTGATGTCATTTACCTTGAAATGCTTACAGTGGCCTTTTTGCTATGTTCCCCACTGGACGCCTGCAACAATTGTAGAGTCTGCAAATGTAACCCACAAAGGGAATACCATGCCTTATACACATGCCGTGTATTGACAGATGCCACTAACACCACTGAATACCTGTATCATGCTGTCAATGTAGGTGCAAGCACGACCTCAGTTCCATAGCCAGGTCTCACCAAATGAGGTCAGGAATGTCACATCAGAAGATAACACTCTGTCCACACAACATGTCCCAGAGACCTCAACTACACTTCCACATGTCAGAGAACATGCATGTGCAACATGTGCACAACCCAGACACTGTCCATGTTATGGAATATAGATCACATACATGGCAAGCATTGCACAGCACTGGCCACAACAGTAACCCAGATGAGTGGATGGTGAATACAATACCCACCTGTGTGGGCCAATACAGGGACTACTCCCGTGATCCACACTGGAGACCATTGTCATGTGGCCTGTTGCCACGGTATTCCCTTTGCCTAGCCTTGTACAGCCTTTAGGCACAGTCGCCTACTACGCACCTGTGAAGCAATGAACCCATGCATCTCAGTACTAGAAAGTGTGTGTGTGTGTGTGTGTGTGTGTGTGTGTGTGTGTGTGTGTGTGGAGATTAATGATTTTGAAGCCATTCACACTCACTCCACCTCCCATTGCCCTACTGCAGCACTCCTGCTGTCAGTCACCTTGAAATAACCCTTTGGCCGTATATCAGCCAGATAAGCTCTGTGGTGCGTGTGATAACTGTGTAATACTGTAGTGTAGTAAACTAGT
>NC_056736.1:274659230-274661730 GCF_019279795.1 Protopterus annectens | reverse complement strand
GTGTTGTTTAGTTCAAAGGGATCTGTTAGGCTGAAATCTTCAATTAGTTCTGATAAAAATGTGGCTTGGGGAGATTGAGTATAATTTTTATTCGACCTATCTTTGACTGGATTACTTGTTATATTCCAATCTCCACCAATTATAATCAGATGATCTGGGTGCTTATTTAATAAGTTATACATTTTTAAAGAAATCAAGCTGATAGTTACAAGGACCATAAATATTACAAAGTAATACAGTTTTTTTGTATGTTGGAAGCAAACATTTGAAATAGCACCATCTCCCTTTAGTATCATAACTACGTTTAACAATGTTCCCTTTAAAAGATTTCTTAATTATTGTAGCTGTTCCTCTTGATGAGGTGCTGTCCCCAGCCTTAGTGATGAGGTGTGCCACATAGAAGGATTTCCTGACTGTTGTGGTGATGTGGTTATCGAAAGTGAGACTACTGTCCACCTGTGTCTCTAAGTCTCTTATCACACTTTCAGTGTTTAGTGTACTGCCACCTATACGGTAATTCATGGATACATGTTTTTTCCCAAAGGGGATAACTATACATTTCTTGGCACTGAGCTTGAGCCCATGGCTCTGGCACCAAGCATCTGTTTCTGTAAGGCCCTTTTGTAGAGTATCCACATCATTTGGGGATTCAATAATGGCTCCCAGTTTGCAGTCATCTGCGAACTTTGTTATCCACAGTCCCTTAGTGTTGGCCTGTACTTCAGAGAAGTAGATGCCAAACAAGAGCGGTCCCAGGACTGAACCCTGAGGTACTCCACTTGTCACTTGTCTGGAGCTGGATTTGGAGTCAGCTACTTTTACAGTGTGGGTTCTATCAGTAAGCCAGTTAGCAACCCATTGGGTGATGTAGGGAATAATGCCCAGCTTAGTAAGTTTATCTATGATTCCAGAGTGGGGGATGGTGTCAAAGGCCTTGGCAAGGTCTAGATAGGCTGTGTGGACCACCTTACCCTTGTCCATGTATCAAAGTATCTCTCTACAGCAGAGTTAATCCTCCTTAGTATTTGAATATTTAATTAAAGGTAATACTCTTGTAATATTATTCTGGGTTTGTCTATTAAAAATAGAACTGACAGATATTCTTTAACTAAAGTTGGTAAACTAGTTTTAGTCTATCTGCATATACTGATAAAAAAATGCTGTAGTCTATAGTCGAAAGTGTAACTGGTCTATGTGATGAACATTCACGTGGAGTCTTATCCTGTTAATCATAGCAGCTGTTAAGGAATAGCTGACAAAGACTGTGATTTGATTAATTTGAATATTTTAAAACATTATTTAATAATTTGACCACTTTGCAACTTTTTTGTAATCTTATGGACTTATGCTATCAATATTCAGTGCTGTGTTTTTTCATTTATTTATTTGCTCCAGAACTTCCAACTTTTCACTAGGTTTTAATAGTGCATTTTCTACGATATTCTGGAAATTTAACATTGGGATTAATGAATTTCCCTACAGCACTATTATCTATCAATGACCGACTGTTTTATTTAGCTTTATCGAAATGTATGTAATATACCTAATATTTCTGTACCATTCTACTGTTTTTGTCTTGCAGGTAATGCAAAGGCTTAATGATATGAACTGTTAATGAGCTGCTTCTTGTAGTTCAGGGTTTGATCTTCTGAGCTTTACCTGTAATATGTCAACAGGAATCAGTGTTCTACCCTAGTGAGCAAATACAAATAAATCAAAATATTTTGGAACAGTTGATGCACTAAATTTTTATTAGCTTTACTTGCTGGGCTGGTCCAGTTTGCTAACTTATGTAAATTTCAACGAGAAGCTGTATACAAAGAAAATCTAACTTTCTGTATTACTAGTCTCACTTTGTGGCTTGATAATTATTTCTAATTTTGTTTTAAACATTTATAATATCCAGAAGCATTTTTCATCCATATGGACTTTTAATTTTGTAACATCAACCTTTTGTTAGTTCTCAAGATGTTCTCTATCATATTCTTTAATTTTATTCTTAGTCCATGTAAGTAATCTACCACATAAATGCAATTTCAATGTATTCCATAAAATGTTAATACTTAGATCAACATTTTCATTAACAGCAGAAGTTCAATTTCATCCAAGAACCAGTACTTATTTTTTTTAAATGTAATCAAATGTACTGGAGCCCTGTTAGTGACTGTAAGTTTACTATAATTCAACATAATTTTAAATAAAGGAATGTTATAATGCAAGACTAGACATGAATTTAATTTAGAGAATAATTCATTAGCTATAAATATTTAATAAATTCTTCTTAGGGTACCAAAGGACTAAGAATAGTGAATATATATTAAATAGTCCTCATCATTCTGATCATTTGGATCTTTAAGGTTAAGCAAAGCTACACAGTTTTGAGTGCTTTAGCATAGGCTTGTATTCTAGGAGCTTTAAAAGCACTACAGTTGGGTATATCAAAAACATATTTAAAATCACCTCTCATATTAAAATTTCCTTCATTTTATTTAACTGAATT
>NC_056736.1:274534230-274656730 GCF_019279795.1 Protopterus annectens | reverse complement strand
ACTGGTTTCATGAAAATAGATCAAGCAAGAAGTAGCCTCAATGTCAAATCATAAACACATGACATAAGTCTCTCTGTCTGGGAAAATGTCAAGCTTCAATCAATGAAAAAAAGGAATAAAACAAAACAGAGAAAAAAGCACAAGAGTCAATCAATGAAAAAAAAAGGAATAAAACAAAACAGTGAAAAAACACAAACACTTACATCTTTTTATGACTGTGAAGTTGTCCATCTAATCAAATAATTATAGTTTCCACAGTAAATACGATTTAGCTAATGCCATAAGAGAATTAAAACCAGAAACAATATAATATACTCCATCAGTATGCTTTTATTTTAAAATGCTTTGTTTACTTGATCCTGTCTATCAAACACTATTGTAGCCCAAATCTCCCACTCACTGTCACCTGAAGTACTCATAACTGAAAATAAAAGTGAGAGAAAGAGATACAGAGATTAGTCAGTACCCTCCAGGCTTCAGTCCAGTCTCATCTACATCCCCCATCTTATTGATGCACATCATTAAAAATGTGCATCATCTCTTTCTTGATGTAAACAAATAAAAGAAATAAAATGCTTTCAAGTAACAGCCTTGTATGACCTTCCCCTCCACTGTCTATCTTATTGTTGTATACCATTACTGCCTATGAGGCATCCATTTGTGTATTAAAATATACAAACATGGCTCTGGTAGTTAGAATGGAGAACTAAGGCTATAAGCTACTGAGCTACAGGGTCATATACTATAAACTTATGATGAAACGGTTGTAAAGCATACATCGGAGTGGCCCTAGGTGAACTGGTGCCCTAGGCAAAAGGGCTCCATGGTGCCCCCCACCACATTACCTGGTGCCCCCTTCCTGGTCTACCTACACCAAATAAATACTGGAAAAGCACCCCTGCTAGATCGGTGCCCCTAGGCGGCTGCCTAGTTGGCCTATGCTTAAGACCGGCTATGTGCACATGGCAAAACACATGGAGCATGTCTGACATCTCATCAAGAATACACCCCTCATATGCAAAAGAATGAATCATGATTCTTCGCAGGTGAGGCATGTCACTACACATTTATCTGTGAAACAAGTAATTTAAGCTTAATGACATATTTTTAATTCCATAATGAAATGATGCATTGTGTATGTATTCTGTACTACAACAGAGCAAAGAGATCAAACAAAGATGACACAGTACAAAAACCGATGGAATACAATCTGTTTCTACTGTTAATTTATAGCCTATTAATTACATTCTCATTTAATTTTTTATTTGTAATGTAGAACTGTTTTCCAAGATACTACGAGCACCTCTGTCTAATCTCAAATTGTACAGCATCACTATTTATGTACTTCTCCTGTTATATTTCACACTTTATAGGTTCATAGGTTCATAGATTTATACTAGGCTATCTGCCCTAAGGCATTTATAAGCCTAGCCCAAATTTTTGTGGCTTACGCCACCCCTTATATGAAAAAATACTGTGCCCATTAGTTTGTTGTGCCTCTGTCCAGCAGTGACACAGAGATGATTCCCGGGGTAAACCTACGATCTCCCATCCACAGGTCAAGATTTCTCTTGAACAGAGCCAGCGAGGTGCTCTGCCTCACATGGACAGGGACTCTATTCCACAGCATAGGGAGTCTCTGAGTGATAAATCTATCCCTCCAGCATGTCCTATTTATATCCGTGCTAAGTTTTAAGTCGCTTGCTCTAGTGGTTTTGGTGGATTTTGATTTTTTGAGGTGGAGCATGTCCATTAATTCCGGGTTGGACATGGCCTTGTATGTCAGGCACATGTCACCTCTGACCTCTGAGCAGACGGTATGCGACTGAATAGAGCTGGAGTTTCTTCAATCTGGCAGCATATGACAGATTTTGGAGTCCATTTATCCTTTTGGTGAGGAACTTTTGGGGTCTCTCCAATTGCTGCAGATGTCGGGCGAGATACATCCCGAATGGGGCATTGTACTCGATCATTGGTCTGATAAGTGAAGAGTACAGGGGAACAATGACCTCACTAGATCTGGATGTGAATCCCTTCATGATCAGGTGGGCAATGTAGAAGGTCTTTCTAACCACTTTAGCAACGTGAGTGTCAAAGAAAGGCCACTGTCAACCTGGGTCCCCAGGTCCCTGATAACCTCTTCTGTGCTTAGTGGATTGCCACCTATATGGTAGCTTGGGGTTACCTTGTTTTTCCCGAAGGGTATGACTATACATTTTTGGCGTTTAACTTCAGGCCATGGCTCTGGCACCAGCTATCTGTTTCCGTGAGTCCCTTCTGAAGGATATCCGTGTCCGATGCACTTTCCACTATGGCACCCAGTTTGCAGTCGTCTGCAAACTTTGTCAGCCAAAGTCCTCCCATGTTGGCCTGTACTTCTGAGAAGTAGATGCCGAACAATAGGGGGCCAAGGACCGAGCCTTGTGGGACACCACTTGTGACCGGCTTGGAGTCTGACATAGCGCCAGCAACTCTAACCCTGTGGATTCTGTCCTTAAGCCAGTTTGCAACCCATCTTGTGACATATGGGTTTACATTTAAGCTGGTAAGTTTTTCTACAATACCCGAGTGGGGTATTGTGTTGAAAGCCTTTGCAAGGTCAAGGTAGGCTGTATGGACTGCCTTTCCCTCATCAATGGCCTTGGTGACTGTTTCGAAGAAGTCGACCAAATTCAAAAGGCATGATCTTCCCTTGACGAAGCCAAACTGGATCGGGTCCAATGTCTGCAAGTCCCCTATATCTTTGTTTATGAGCTCCATTATGATCCTCTCCATAACTTTGCAGACTAGACTTGTTAAGCTTATGGGGTAATTACCAGGGTCCGTAGAGGCACCGCCTTTGTGGAGTTGGACCACAGTTGCCGTACGCCACTCCTTGGGCAGTTATCCTGTGGTAAGGCTGAGATTAAACAGCTGCCTTATGTGCGGATTTAATTCCTCATTTAGCTCGTGTAGCACACAGCCGGGGACACCATCCGGTCCCATTGATGCTGTGTTTTTAGCTTTAGAGAGAGCAGCTTTCACCTGCGCATTTGAGATGTCTGGGAGGCTACACTCCGCTGGGATAGTTATCTCTCCTGTAGGGGGGTGAAGTTTGCACTGAACCTGTCTGCCAGTATGTTGGCAATGTCTGCGGGTTCAGTGATTTTTGTATCATTTTGGACTAATTCTGAGCATATCTGGGAGTTTCCACCCAGGTTCCTAACATAGCCGAAAAAGGCTTTATGATTGTCCTTTGAATCCATGGCAATTTTTTCTCAAAATTGGCCTTAGTTGATTTTATGAGTGCTCATATTTTTTTACTAATAATGATCAGGGGTGACTTCCCTTTTATGGATTTTGTTCTATCATGTAATAGCTTTCTCCTCTTATTGTAAAGTTTGTTAATGGCTGGGGTCCACCAGACTGGACGTTTGCCCTTTGTGGAAAGAGTCTTGGTTTTATTTGGGATTGCCTGATCCATGCAGTCCTGGAGGTGTTCATAGAAGGCATTTGTAAGGGCTTCCAGCTTGGGTTGTGGTTTCCACTGGCTCAGGGGCCTTGAAGGATACCACACCAGTCTTGAGTAGTGTGAAGTTTGCTTTAGAGAAGTTCTTCACTGTGGTATTTTTGTTTGGGGTGGGGCGGGATGTGGATTTCCAGTGAGATTAGTTTATGATCAGATCTCACCAATGAGGGATATACTTCGGTGTGGAGCATTTTGTCCCCATGTTTGTGATAATGAGATCTAGTATATTTTCTCCTCTCGTGGGAACAGTGACTAGCTGTTCCATGGCATTTGAATTTATGAACTCCAGGAACCGTTGGGCTAGAAAGTTAGGGCTTGAGTAATGTTCCCAGTCTATATTCGGTAGTTGAAGTCACCCAATATGATGGTGTTTGGAGATACATTTATACCCTCCAGTGTCTTCAGGAAGGCTGTGTGGGGTTCCTGAATTTGAGAGGGTGGCCTGTAGCATGCTACAATTTGTAGAGCAGTTTTGCCTATGGTTAGTTGCACCTGGATGGTTTCCGAAGCTTCATGCGTTGCCACCAACCTGGAGGTGTGGGTATCCTTTATGAATATGGATACACCCCCCCTTTTGTGGTGTGGTCCGGGTTTTGGGGCGGGCATGATATGAGGTAAAACCTAATAGTGCCGGGGTGCTCTCAGGAGCCTTGAACCAGGTTTCAGTTACAGCACAGACATCAATGTTCTCCATACTGAGAAGGGCCTCGAGTGCGTGCATTTTGAGATTTGGACTTCTGGCATTGAGCAGCATTACCCTCAGTTTCTTCCCATTTTGTTTTCTAGGGTGGTAGGTTTAGAATTTGAGCCTTGCCTAAAAAGGCACTATGGGGGTGGCAAAAGCCTTAGCCAATATCCAGAATCCCAGGGGTGACAGGTGCAAGCCGTCCCTTGAAGCAGCGTGGCTTGTCAAGCATGTCATCCCAGGCAGACAGACACTGGATCCCCTTTGAATGACACCAGACATTAAGCCAATTGTTAAAGCTGATCATCTTGTCTCTATATTGTGGCATCATTCTTGGTGAAGGAAGGATACTGCTCAGGGTTAGGGTCATACCTGCCTGGGCTACATAATCAGAGAGCTCCTCTATGTCTCTTTTCATGTAGTCCAGGGAGGTACGTCTCAGGTCGTTCACACCAGCATGGACAATGACTGTGTCATATTTGTACTTGCCGTGGAGTGACCCGAGTGCTTATGTTATGTGTCAGATTCTAGCGCCCGATAGGCAGCTTACTGTGACCCTCTCCTTGTTCAGCCTGGTGAGTGGGACGTCAGTGTGTCTGACTATGGAGTCACCTATGACAAGTATGTTTGGTGTTGTATTTGGCCTTAAGGGCTGTGACTGCTTTGGACACTGCTTTTGTGGTTTATGTGTTGCTTGTGGGGTGTCTTGAGGTAGCAGTTGTTTGGGTGTCTGCTTTGGAGGCCTCTGCTGTTTAGGTAAATTTTTACTCAGAGCCTCCGAGTATGTCTTTGTGTGTTTATGTGTTTGATTCAGTGGTGTGGTAGCATTATGTGAGGCTGGTTTTGTGGTGTGTGTAGTTGCCTTCTCCTCCTGTCTGGTCTTGCCAGTCCTGAGTTGAGAGAGCTCAGCCTCCAGTTTGGCTAAATAGCTGCATCTCTCGCAAGTATTTGTGTTATGTGGGAGGAGGAGAGGGTTGTCTGTGTACATGAGGCAGTTATTAACATTGCCTCAAGATTCTACTTTAGTTCTACCTTTTGGCCTGGACTGTGAAAGGCCCTTCAGATCAGTGTAGCAAGCAGCGAGCAAGAGTAAATGAATTAGTATATAAAATGTCATGAATAATATGTGGTCAAGTGTTAAATAGGTTCACTGATAAATGACTTAAGGTGAATGACTTGGACATTGAATAGGGAAAGAGAAAAAAAGGACAGGCTTTCACCTGTAGGAATTGAAAGTACACATCTGTACTGTATAATACATGTATTTTTTAAAGGACCTGGTACACAGACGGAGGCTTGGAAGCTACAGCAATATCCTCTATGTTTATGTAACTATTCATGTCAATATTCCTCTCTTAAAAGTGGCTGTAGTTGAAAGGAGGGTAAATGTTTATAGGTGAGAATGTTAGGATTATAATACATAAAGGGTTACAATCAGGGCCCACATGATGGTGTGCAGTATTAACTGGTTCAACAGATGCATAAGGACTTCCTTTATTTATCTTGTTCAAAAAGTTAAGGAATTAAAAGTGGGAATGGTTGGACTGGAAGAAAACTCAAATTTCACATTAGTTAGCACCTGAGTTGGATGTCCAGTTGGAACTTGGTTAACTCAAAGCTTAGCTGGCATCATGTAGTCTATTAACTTTTAAAGACAGAAAACAAGTAAAATGTCAAAGATTAAGGGCAAGTTACTATAACTAAGAACACAACAAAATATGATGCTTAAGGATAGACCCATTTTCACCACTCACAGGGAGTACTGCCACTGAAATACTAAACCAGAAAAATGAATATGTTGCTAAAAGAGAATGTAGAACAATTGAAATTACTAAGCTAACACAGTGTGAACAACAACATGAGGTTTGCTAGCATGTGAGTTATTCACTGTATGAGTCAATAACTAAGGCATGGATACAGAGTTCAAATGTAAGAAGTTGCAAAGGGTAATCTGCAAACTATTTAGGACAGATACAAACAACAGTTTAATATACAAACAGAAAAATCCAGTCATTGACCAAAGTGTCTCCACGCTTGTTGTCATCAAGGACTACCGCAGGAGAAACATTTGCTGAAGTATGCAAGCAGGTTAGTTACCAGAAAATGCAAGTAACTTTTACGATTGATGAATAACAATACTGAGGATATGATTAAAAGTCAGTTGTCTTTTGTAACACATTCTCATCTTTAAGCATAAAAGTGAATACTCTCTTATTAGAGTATTTTCTCAAAGTTGCAAGGTTACCACAAATCCTAAATCAAGAAAGGATGCTGACAGGTACTATCAGCTGACAATGGCATGGTAATGCACCACTACTCCTTTGAAGTATGACAGTAATCATCTCTAACCCTAGTTTTCCGGTTTTTGACTGAAACAATTCAGCCCAAAGTTTCAAGATTCAAAGCCAGAAAATCCAACAGATAGTTTCTGATTGGTTCTTCAACTATCACTAACTTTAAAGAGAAACTGTAAGCATAGGTTCTTCAGTTCTAAGGAAAGAAAAGAGCATGTTAGGAATTGTACATAATGAAGCTAAAATATTCAGTAAATGCTTTAAATTCATAAAAATAAGGTATAATAAAGAACTAAAACATTATAAAACATTAGTTACCCGACCCTTATTGCTCTCTATCTTTTGGATCATGAGTGCCTTTTACATCAGTCTACGCTGATGTTGTTACATCTATAAAAGCAAAAAATCCAGTAAAATTAATTAACAGTGCAAAGACCTGCATTCCAAATGCAGAGAGAATGACAGTGATACAACTTGATAATCAGCGGATACTAATGTACTCCCAGGGTTATAACACAGCTTAAGGGTTACATGAAGTACTCAGGATCAGAACAGGAGATCTACTGTGATGGCTGGTAATGGAAGATGAGTATTATCTGTGTTAGAGCTGCACATAAAATGAACTAGCTGTGGACAATAAAAGACGATGACATCAGAGTTTCTAAGTGATTTACTGATTTTTTACTTATCAAGCACATTTCAAATATTGAAAAGACACTATCATCTGGTCTTTGTGTACAAATTAAGAACAAAATTCAGTACCAAACAAATGGAATCATTAATTTAATTTTGTTATTGGGTTCATTTAACAGTGGGGATGCACAAGCCAGTGCATTTCTTTGTGCCGGTCCCAAGCCTGGATAAATGGTGAGGGTTGCATCAGGAAGGGCATCTGGCATAAAACTTCGCCAACTTATTCATGCGGACAGCAGTAAATATTTACATACCGGATCTGTCGAGGCCCAGGTTAACAATGACCGCCACCAGTACTGTTAGCCAACAGGGTGCTGGCAGAAATTTGGCTACTGTTGGCCAAAGGAGGAGAAGAGGCGGAAGGCATGGCTGAAGTCAGGAAGAGAGGAGTAAGGCTAGGACTGTGGTAGTGAGGGTCGGAACTTTGAATGTTGGAACTATGACTGGTATAGGGAGAGAGCTAGCCGATATGATGGACAGAAGGAAGGTTGGTATATTGTGTGTGCAAGAGACCAGATGGAAGGGGAGCAAGGCTAGGTGTATTGGAGGTGAGTTCAAATTGTTTTATCATGGTGTGGATGGGAGGAGAAATGGTGTAGGAGTTATCCTGAAGGAACAGTAAGCTAAGAGTGTTTTGGAGGTGAAAAGAGTGTCGGATAGAGTGATGTTTATGAAGCTGGAAATTGATGGTGTAATGATGAATGTTGTTAGTGCATATGCTCCACAAGTTGGGTGTGCGATGGATGAGAAAGAACATTTTTGGAATGAGTTGGATGAAGTGGTGATGACTGTACCCAAGGGTGAGAGAGTGGTGATTGGAGCAGATTTCAATGGGCATATTGGTGAAGGGAACAGAGGGGATGAGGAAGTGATGGGTAGGTATGGTGTTAAACAAAGGAATGCAGAAGGTCAGATGGTAGTGGATTTTGCGAAAAGGATGGACATGGCTGTGGTGAATACGTATTTTAACAAGACGGAGGAGCATACGATGACATACAAGAGTGGAGGAAGATGCACACAGGGGGATTATATCTTATGTAGGAGGGCCAGTTTGAAGGAGATTGGAAACTGTAAAGTGGTGACCGGGGAAAGTGTAGTTAGGCAGCATAGGATGGTGGTTTGTAGGATGACGTTGGTGATCAAGAAGAGGAGGAGGAGTGTGAGGGCAGCACCAAGGACCAAATGGTGGAAATTGAAAAAGGGTAATTGTGAGGTGGAGTTCAGGGATGAGTTGAGGCAGGCAGTGGGTGGGAGTAAAGAGTTACCAAATAGCTGGGTAACTACAGCAGAGCTAGTAAGGAAGATGGCTAGAAAGGTGCTTGGTATGACATCTGAACAGAGGAAGGATGACAAGGAGACATGGTGGTAGAATGAGGAAGTACAGGAGAGTATACAGAGAAAGAGGTTGGCAACGAAGAAGTGGGATTGTCAGAGAGATGAAGAAAGTAGACAGGAATATAAGGAGATGAAGTGCATGGCAAAGAGAGAGGTGGCGAAGGCTAAGGATAAGGTATATGAAGAGTTGCATGAATGGTTGGACACTAAGGAGGGAGAAAAGGACCTGTACGAATTGGCTAGACAGAGGGACTGAGCTAGGAAAGATGTGCAGCAGGTAAAGGTGATAAAGGATAATGAGGGAAACATACTCACAATTGAAGAGAGTGTGTTGAGCAGATAGAAAGAGTACTTTGAGGGGTTGATGAATGAAGAGAATGAGAGGGAGAGAAGGTTGGATTATGTGGGGATAGTGAATCATGAAGTGCAATGGATTAGCAAGGAGGAAGTAAGGATAGCTATGGAGAGGATCAAGAATGGAAAGGCTGTTGGTTCAGATGACATACCTGTGGAAGCATGGAGGTGTGTAGGTGAAATGGCAGTGGAGTTTTTAAAAAGATTGTTTAATGAAATCTTGGAAAGTGAGAGGATGCCTGAGGAATGGAGAAAAAGTGTTTTGGTACCGATTTTTAAGAATAAGGGTGATGTGCAGAGCTGTAGTAACTACAGAGGGATTAAATTGATCAGTCACAGTATGAAGTTATGGGAAAGAGTAGTGGAAGCTAAGTTAAGAAGGGAGGTGATGATTAGTGATCAGCAGTATGGTTTCATGCCAGGAAAGAGCACTACAGATGTGATGTTTGCTCTGAGAGTGTTGATCGAGAAGTACAGAGAAGGTCAGAAGGAGTTGCATTGTGTTTTTGTAGACTTAGACAAAGCATATGACAGGGTGCCTAGAGAGGAGTTGTGGTATCGTATGAGGAAGTCGGGAGTGTTAGAGAAGTATGTAAGAGTGGTACAGGATATGTACGAGGGTAGTGTGACAGTGGTGAGGTCTGCGGTGAGAGTGACAGATGCGTTTAAGGTGGAGGTGGGATTACATCAAGGATCAGCTCTGAGCTCTTTCTTATTTGCAATGGTGATGGACAGGTAGACAGACGAGATCAGACAGGAGTCCCCGTGGACTATGATGTTTGCAGATGACATTGTGATCTGTAGTGAAAGTAGGGAACAGGTGGAGGAGACCCTGGAGAGAAGGAGATATGCTCTAGAGAGAAGAGGAATGAAGGTCAGCAGGACTAAGACAGAATATATGTGTGTGAATGAGAGGGAGAACAGAGGAATGGTGAGGATGCAAGGAGTAGAGGTGGCGAAGGTGGATGAGTTTAAATACTTGGGGTCAATAGTTCAGAGTAATGGTGAGTGTGGAAGAGAGATGAAGAAGAGAGTATAGGCAGGATGGAGTGGGTGGAGAAGAATGTCGGGAGTGACTTGTGACAGACGAGTACCAGTAAGAGTGAAAGGGAAGGTCTACAAGAGGGTAGTGAGACCAGCTGTGTTATATGGGTTGGAGACAGTGGCATTGACAAAAAGACAGGAGTTAGAGCTGAATGTTACAGAGTTAAAGATGTTAAGATTTGCACTGGGTGTGACGAGGGTGGACAGGATCAGGAATAAGTATATTAGAGGGTCAGCCCAGGTTGGAAGGTTTGGAGACAAAGCCAGAGAGGCAAGATTATGTTGGTTTGGACATGTGCTGAGGAGGGATGCTGAGTATATTGGGAAAAAATGCTAAGGATGAAGCTACCAGGTAACAGAAAAAGAGGAAGGCCTAAGATAAGGTTTATGGATGTGGTGAGAGAGGACATGCAGGTGGTTGGTGTGACAGAGCAAGATGCAGAGACAGGAAGTAATGGAAACAGATGATCCACTGGGGCAACCCCTAATGGGAACAGCTGAAAGAAGAAGATGATGATGAAGGAAAACCAGCACAAAATATGTTGTAACTAATCCTGTTGAATATATTCATTGTGCCTAATTATCAACGTGATCCTCCACCTTTTACCCAAGATGGTTCCTGGATGTTGCATCACATGGTACCACATCTCTCTCAGTTCAGTACCACTCTTCGGTATTTTATTGTAAGACATCTGTTTTCAAAGGTTTGTATTCCAGTCTCCTATCATTTGCTGAACTTCCTTTTCAGAATCTGCTTGGAGAGCCACATCATCTGCATGCAGCAGCTTTACTGAACTGACCCCTCTGAGCTGTATGCTAATGTACTCCATCATCAGCATGAACAGGAGTAAGTTAAGAGCTGAGCCCTGATAAATACCCACTCTCAATGGGAACCACTCTATGCCTCTGAACATTGTTTGCACTCGTGTCATATCTCCGTGTAAAAAGGCTGAACTAATTCTACCAATGTTTTCAAACCATAGCAGGACTGTCCAAATCAGCTATCTTGGAACCTTGTTATATGCCTTCTCCAAGCCTAGGAATGTCCATATGAATTCTTAACTTTCATGCACTGCATTTCTACCTTGCCTCTTGGATAAATTGGATACAGTGGATTTACAGCCTTCTCTTTATCATCATGCCATCCACTTCCATGCTGCATCATGTCTGTGAACCTATATTCACCATAGCAATTCTTAGTTCATTTTTTGGCAGGTTGATTGGTTTTATATCTGTCTTTCATGCAACAGAGCTTTCCCAGATAATCTAGGCTGGGTAACTGGTCACTGTAAGTAGTAGCCTTTGATCCACACCCAAATAATTTTCACACTGCAGGAATTCATGCACCACTCTCTCAGCCTTAGGCTTTCACTGCTATATTATTAACTTTAGGTGTATCTTGGTTAAAGATATTTCATACTCAAACACAGTTTTTTTTCCAGGAGGGAATAATAATATCTTTTCAGTGCCAGTACCCCCTCCTTGTTTTACACTAGCACAATGCCACCAGTTATACAATCTGGTATATCCAGGATATAAGACAAAGACAACAGATATAGGATAAATAAAAAGAAGCTGAACATTGTGATAGATGGAAAACTATGACTACAAATTAACAGCTCAAAAAGTATCTGAGAGGAGTGATTGAGGAGAAGGGATGTCTGAATGAGGAAGTCAAAGCTATAATCAGAGGGGCTGCGGCCAAATGATATAAAATATCAGGGGTAGTTTATGACAGCAGAATGCCAAAGAAGCTGAAGATTAAGATGTACTAAACAGTCATGTGACCAGTGCATCTGCATGGCAAAGAAACCAGGGCAGTGAAGGCAGAACAGCTGAAGAGGCTTGAGGTTAAGGAAATGAAGGTCCTGAGATGGGTTGTAGGATGCATACTGTGGGACAAATGTGGACATCAGAGCAGATGCCAATGTAGCCCCAGCTGCAGAGAAGGTCACATATAACAGATTACAGTGGTTTGGAACATGCTGGAAAGCAGGATCTGATTTGCTAAAGAAGATTTGGGAGAAACAGGATGAAGGCAATGATATTCAGCCAAGAGATGGATGGATGGATATATCATGTGTGAGATAAGATATTCAGGCATGACTGTTGAAAACGTGACTTGGTGACAGTTGACAGGAAATGGGAAAAGGAGAGGGTGTTGATGATGGTGTCTCCTTTCAAAATCTTTCTCTATTACTAAGTCTAAAACCATAATTTTGTGATGGTCAATCTACTACATTTTTCAGCATTCACAGTCATGCGATTTCTAAAAAGCCAATGATACTGTGGTTATGGAGTCCTCTGATTATGAGAAAAAATGTGGCTTAATTACCTGATACAATATTTATTTACTTTTGATAGCTGAAATATTAGCACCATTTAGAATACTCATTTAACTATAAGACATGACGTGAGTTTATCAGTCAAGTGATAGCTCAATCCACATATTTTCTCATTACGTCCAGGGGACAGCCATGGCCCCATGTTATACCAGTCTTTTTATTGCCCACTGGGAGTAACCTGAACATACACCAGAGAAGATTTTTTTTATGTCAAATGTAATTTTTGTTTCATTGATGATGCTTTATTTGGTCTAGAAGTGTAGACAGTTTAATTAGTTTTACTAGAGAGGTAAATGGAGTCCATGACTTTTTGCAATTTAATACGGAATGGAGACAAAAATCATGCTTTTGGACTACTGATACAGAATAATTTTGAAAACATAATAAGTTAAACAAAAATGCATAGAAAAGATGAAGCAAGCAATTCTTAACCCATACTTCAATAGTATGCATCCTTTTTATATGGAAAAAAGTGTAGTTAAAGATAATTAGAACCGGCAGACCTACAGCAAACAAATTATTTGAACTTGAAATTGATAATCTTTTAGAAAATATTTTAGTGATAGTTTGGCTAATTATATTTCTTAATGAAATTAATAAAAGGAAGTACAGAATGGAATTATTACTTCTTGTAAACCACTATGGTCTACAAATACTGTGTCTGCCCAAGAAGCATCATGAGATGTCAGCAATTTAAAATCTTTTAAGTTTTGCTCTCTATTTTTTAATGTCAATTGCTTGCACTCATCAAAGTCTATATTGATGTATATTATGAAAAATTCTTCCCAGAAACATGCACATCCATAGTGGGAACATATTAGTGGAAATAATCAAAGGTTATACTCAATAATAAAGGACAAACAGGTACTAATGCTTGTAATAACTGCGAGCATTGTAAATCTATTATGAATGAACCATCATTTTATTGTGAAAATATTACGACCAGTTATGAACCAAATGGATATTTTAATTATATTGCCAAAAATGTTATCTACACTGCAAGTTGTATGGTTTGCTTAGTATTTTATACAAAACATATCTCAAGCTTTACATTCCAAAATCTAAGAGCATACATGTGCAACAAGAAAAAAATAATGTGCAAACATTCACTCATGTGCCAAGTTTAAGAAATTGATAGCTTTGGACAGTGGTTTTAGATACTAGAAGGTGCATTTTAAAATCTGCTGGACTTTATTAACATATTTGGAAAGAAATAAAATGTGCTTGCCCCTGTCCTGGTCTGAATGAACACATGAATTTTAAAACTGTTTTAAAGAAGCATGCAATTAAGCATTAAATTGGTAGAGATATTACACTATGATTTTTAGCTTATTTTTTAATGATTACCCTCAATGTATTTAATTAAAAGAAAGTTTACTTGACTTATGTAGTGGAAATTTATTGTGTGCTTATTATTGCTTACAGTTTTGTAACCTCATACTGAATTCTTTATAACAACTGCAGTCATATTAGTTTTCTTTCTGTCTCGGCTTCACATAGCAGAAAGGCTAGAAAGCCTCTGTCTATGACAGTACAAATTCCAACACTAAGGACTATTAGATCTAGAGAAAATAATGCACTATGACACCTGACGTTTTAATGCAATTATTCTACTATCACTGAATGCACCTTTTATAGAAGGCTATTTGTTTAAGATTACCTATAAGTAAGGTTTATTAGTGATTTGTACAGTACAGCTGAAATATGAATTTCCTGATTTCTTTAATGCTATACATGCTTATATATGTACTCTATAACTTATCTTAGATGCAGTCTTTCTCTAAGGCCACGTGCCATCATATATTGTTTTACTAAACATGCACTTCTAGACTGTATCACACATTTGTTATTAGATAAAGATCATCTAAGACAAAAGTGTTCAAAATGTTATGAACATCTGACGTAAAAAATAAAATGTTTCTCATTTCTTAGAAAAATTATGAATATCCAATTAACATTAAGTGACATATTTGTAATAATCAGAAAACCTTAAGATACCACAAGCCCAACCTATTACAACTGGCTATAAAAGGTTAAAGGTTTAGACTACTAGTTGAGAGTTCTTTCAAACTGACAGTGTGACAGTTCCAGAATAATGCTTCCCTATTTGCAAAGAGGAAAACGGAATTGTTGTTGGTTATTATAGCAATAACCCATGGCTGGGTGTGGCTTATGGTGGATTTACCAATGATTGGTGTGGTTTGGTCACAAGGGTGAAGCCCGAGTGACCAAACAAAGCCAACCATGGGTAAATCAGCATTATCCACAGCCAGCCATGGGTTATTGCTATTATCCAATGACATTATTTAAGAATAAAGTTACTTACTTTTCTTAAACAATGTCCTTGTATAATGGTGCTGAGGTACTGTTCCAAGGTTTTCCCAGTATTATGGTGCTTTCTTGATGTACTTTGCATGCGTATGGGACTTCTATTCCCAGTACATCAGTGTTGTGTAAAGGAAGCAATGGAGAAAGGAATATCTCTATTGCTATTTTTGTTTTTAATTAAAAAAAATGAAATCTGGAGACTTCAAAAGTAAGACAGTAAAGGGACAGAGAAATGCAAGGACAATCAGGTACGTTTCTCTAGTTTTGCATAAGATACCTGACTATCCTTGTATTTTTCTCTGTCTTTTTAAGTCTCCGGACTTTTAAGTTTATCTTTTTTTTTTTAATTAAAACTAAGATGTCCGTAGCATATATTATTAGAAGAAAGTCTGAGTGACTGGACTTTTTTCTATTAGTATATAATACATTTTACAATGGGGATGCTGGTTGGGCTGACCAATCAGCATGTTCATTTTTTAATGTTAATGGCCAGACATTGTATAATAAAGATATAAAACTTCATCTATTTTTCTGATAATGTTATTTCCTAATATTATCATTTACATGACACTTACAAAGTTTCAGTGTATGAGACAAATGTGGTAAAGGGAGCAGTGTGGTGGTGAGGCACAGTTCTTAATGGTAGAATGTTTCATTGTGTTGTTTTTTTTTTTTCCTTTTCTAAACTTCCATGACAAGTAAGAAATACTGGAAGGTGCAAAAATGGTCAGCAACTCCTTTTGGAGGGCAGATACTTTAGAACTGGCATGGATTATGTAAAAAGACCAGAATGAGGAGAATGATGTATAAATGTCATAACTTGGCATATGCCTTACTCAGAAATGTATGAACGTACTTCTATATGTGGACACAGTGACCACTAAGCTTTCATCTCTACTATGAAAACTATTTCAAGCAAACTGTGTAAATCCATAGCAAAAGAGTACATTTTATGGAAATATCAAGTATGATATTGGCACTATATGTTACACTGAATGCATGCTAGAAATGGAATGTCACTGTTTCTATGGCACTCTTCTAAATGCTATGCCAAAGAAAAAAAATGTTGAATTTCAGAGACATAAAAGGATGCCTTTTACAATGCCACCTAGTTTTGTTTATGAGTATAATACTGCATGGGTGTTCTTCCATGCTTATTGCTTTTTCCTTACTGTTTAAACCATCACAGCACAGGCACACTAATTTCCATGTGTTCTTCTGCTTCTCAGGAATTACAGAGATAATACCAAACCATCACTTTAGTGGCACTGATAACAATGACTCTATTTACTATCCCAATTTTTTCCATGCATTATCTGCATGGTGGTTGTGTGACTAATGTATTTATTCCTTGGGTTTAGTCCCACTAGGCTAATGGCCTCTTTTCAGGGGAGGCCTGAGGTAGTATTTATACTGTTATGGAAAAATTAGCCCAAGCACTGGGGAACTTCCCCTACTCTTTCTGATAGGTGTCATGCAATCTTTAATTCCATAATTAAATTCAACCAGAGAACGTAATGCTGCCCAAGGTTGTCAACTGAAGGATTTGGAGGGGTAATCAATACTATTCTGAAGTTATCTTTTCAGGTTGGAAAACTACCCTCAAGCACTGGCATAGTCAATTGCAATACATACAGTAAGAAGCTAAGAGGGTGTCATAAGCCTCATTTGGGCATGCATATGTCATGGATCCTTGTCACTTTTTTGTATTGTACAGGTTGCCAGTTATGGCATGTTTATATAAAGGATGTCTCAATCCTGTTCCTGTTCATTGAATTTCTTTTTGTAAAGCTTCAGTTAAATGTATACTGTTGTATAATTTAGATGTTCTTCGTGTTTCACTGTTGCAGTCATCACCTGTTGGGTTATTTCTGCTGTGGTAGCCCTCGGCCGGCCCGAATACCAGAGTCAATGTTTTACTGCGTCGGCTGTTGTCGCTTACTGCCTGATCACATGAGGACATCAGTGCTATAAAGGAGAGCAGCCAACTGCTTTACATCAGTCTTTCCTGCCGTGGAGCTGTTAGCAGAAGCAGTTTGGAAGTGTGCCGGACGGTCGCTACCAGATTTTTGATTTACAGCTGAAAACGTCTAAAGCTAAGTACCTCATTGGGGATCCTTTTTTTCTTGCACTAACAGATGTCCGAAAAAGTTAACAATTGTCTCGCCTGTGGAAAGCAAATACCACACTGAGACTTCCACTCATACTGTGTCACTTGTTTAGGCCCAGATCACGAGATCCCCAGTTGCTGGTTCTGTGCTCTCTTTAATGCGAGAACCATTCACAGTAGGGCTCTTATTGTAGTCAGGTATTTTCATCTACCATCTTCACATTCTGAAATGGCATCCATCAGCCAACCAACCATAGATATTCTGAAGCAATCTAAGGATAAAGATAGAGACAGACCACACAAGGCCAAGCCTTAAGATGACTCTACTGCTAAGCAGGTCGTTAGTTCTCCGGAATTCAGTGAGGCGCATTCGCAGCCCCTGATGCCCGATTTGATACCTTTGCAGGCCTCTACCAAGACCCTTTCAGATTCCGATATGCAGCAGAAATCTTCTTTGTCTTCTGAGCCTTTGGTTGTCTCTGCCTTGGTTGGGTCCGGAGCTGTGATGCAGGCACCAGCTTCCAAAGAGGCCTTTCGCAATACTGATTCCAGACAAAAAATTATGTTTTCTCTTCTGACTACCATTCCTCTCAGACCGATGGATACCCTTATGCCTAGAAGCATTCCCTCTGCCTCCCCACCAGAAGATTTTTCCTTTGGGGAAACCCTTCACACCCTCAGGGAACATTTCCACTGGGAATCCCAGGACTTCCCTCCATCTAAGAAAAGACTAAGAGAGTTTCTAGACCTGCCCCAGCACAGACCCTTGGCCATCCATCCTATCTTAAAGGTGGTTGATGACATCTTCCAGGAATACAGTTTAACTCCTGAAGCACTCCCACCTTCTCCCAGAAAACCTGACAGGTATTACAGAGTACCGGACTCCCACAAATACCTGTACAGAAATCGTGCTGCAGACCCGAAGGTCATTACTCAGGGACCAAAATGAGCTAAGGCTAGTTCTACAAAGAATCCTTCTGACAAGGACTCCAAACATCTGGACAGATGCGGTAAAAAAAGTATACACCTCTGCAACCTTGGCTATCAGAGCTCTCAACTGTCAGTTCCACATGTTAAAATAGCAACAAAACACTTTGGAACTGTTCAAACCTTTCCTGATTGCGCCAGTTTGAAAGAGTTAGCAGATTTACTGCACTCTATTTGTCAAGTGGCTAAACACTCATTACACTGTGGATATGATGTGCTAGAAGCCTCAAGTAGGGCAGCAGTGTCAGGATCGGTCATTAGGAGATGTGCATGGTTGAAGGAACAACCTCTTCCTGATCATGTCAAATCTAAATTACTTCATGCAGCCTCGGATAAGGACTGCTTGTTTGGAGAAAAAGCAGAAGAGGTGCTTAAAAAGATGGAAGACAAAGCAAAATCTATGCAAACAGTAAAATATTTTCTTCAGGTACAACCTCCTAGGTTCAGCAGGAATTTTCCCTCAAAACACTGGTCCTTTCCTGCACCTAGCAGACAGGGACAAGTTAAGCCCTGGAGGGACAGACCACCCAGACTCCCACCACAGGGACAGCAGAGAACAAAACAGTGAACCATTTCCACTCCAAAGGCAAGGGGTTCTAAGCCATTCCTCTATGGCAAAAACTCTCAATGACTCCCTCTCCCCACTCTGCCCTCTCCTCTCTCACCAAAAACTAGGAGGAAGGCTATCCTTCTGCAAAGAAAATTTGCTTTCTGTAACAAAGGACCAATGGGTCTTAAAGATCACTTTTCAGGGATACAAATTTTCATTCAACGAACTCCTAATTCTACCAGACTTACCTCCAAATAAGTGGGCAGAGGCACTGAAACAAGTCCAAACTCTCATATACCAAGGGGCAGTAGAACCTGTACCCTCAGATCAAACAGGCAAAGGCTTCTATTCCAGACTATCCCTTGTTCATAGAAAAGAGGACACATGGCGCCCCATTCTGGATCCATTGATTCTGAACAACTTCCTGTTGGTCCCCAAATTCAAAATGCTAACCTTACAGCAGTTGCTGCCTATGATGACAAAAAATGCCTGGTTAGTAACCCTAGAGCTAAAATATGCCTACCTCCACATCCCTATAATAGAATCCTGCAGGAAATCCCTTCGTTTCAGAGCAGGCTCACAACACTTTCAGTTCTTTGTGCCACCCTTTGGCTTATCTACTGCTCCCAGGGTATTCACCAAATGCTTAGCCCCACCATAGACTTCTGCATATAGAAAAATATACAAATTTACCCTTATCTGTACGACTCCCTCATTCAGGCAAACTGCAAAGAAAAGCTCCTCAAGGACCTCCTCTTTGTCATAACCCTCCTAACCTCCTTAGGGTACACTATCAATGAGAAGAAATCAAAGCAAACACCCTCCAGAAAGATCATTTTCTTGGCAGCACTGCTGGACACAGCATCCCAAATGGCCTTCATATCCCCAGAAAAGCAGAGCTTCCTGCCTCTCTCTTTCACCCACCTGGCTTCCAGAAGTCACCTCACTGCCAAGAAGTTCCTGCAAGCCTTGGGGTACATGGCATCTTGCATCCTTCTAATTCCTCTGGCCCAGCTTCACATGAAAAAACTTCAGTGGTACCTAAAGAACCTTTGGTGTCAGCACTTTCAGCCTCTAGAGACCTCTTTCCCTCTGATCCCCTGTATAAGGGCCAAGTTTCTCTGGTGGGCAGGGGCCTGTGCCCAGAATAAGGGTCTTCTCTTCACCCTCTGTTCAACCAGGCAGACTATTACCACCAATGCCTCAGACATAGCTTGGGGTGCTCATCTAGAAGGCAAGTGCACCCAAGGTCTTTGGAATGTCCAACACCTTCCCTTACAGATCAAACAGAAGGAAATGATGACAGTACAAAAGGCTCTGACTTCCTTCAAGCCCTATCTCAAGCCTGGGGTCCTCTTTATCAAAACAGACAACACCACAGTAATGTGGTACATCAACAAACAGGGAGGGACCCAATCTTACCCTCTGTGCAGGCTAGCCATGAACCTCTGGCTGACAGCCTCTTCCATGGGACTAGACCTGATAGCCCAATGCCTACCAGGGATCAAAAATACCCTGGCAGACCACTTAAGCAGAAACTTACTGGACCCCCACAAATGGCAGCTCCACAGAAAACTCTTTTTACAATTCACCCAGGTGTGGGGGACTCCAGATGTGGATCTCATTGCTTCGCATCTCAACCATCAGCTGAAAAAATTCTGTACCAGGGAGTATCATCACCTAGCGTGGAAGGTGGATGCATTAACCTTCCCCTGGAACACCCTGTGTACACATTCCCTCCTCTGCCTCTTATTCCCAAGGTAGAAAAACACAAAAGCACCTTTCAGCCAAAGAACTTCAAGCAGTAACATAAAACAAAAGTACAAAAACCCGGTGAATACTCCAGGATTTTTTACTCTTATTCCCAAGGTAATGATCAAAATAAGGGTGGAGGTGGGAAATGCTGCACCCAGATCTGCAGACTCTCAAACTATCAGCATGGCTAATACTCTAAAGGCAAACAAGGGGCCCTGGTTAAGCAAGCAGGTCCTAGACATTATCACAGTAGTCAGAAGGCCCAGCACCAGAAAATCTTATACAGGAAAATGGAAAAGACTTTGCTCCTGGAGCCAGTCCAGAGGGGGCAATGCCTCACAACCTTCCATCTCTCTTATCCTGGACTACCTGTGGAGTTACTTAATAGTGGCCTCTCCTTCTCCTCTATTAAAATCCATGCCTCAGCCATTTCAGCTCATTTTGATACAGAACAGCCCCTGTTCTCCTATCCTTTGATTAAACATTTCCTCAGAGGGGCTTTTAATATCAGACCTCCCTGTAGGCCACCCACTCCAGCCTGGGACCTGAATTATGTTTTGGAAAATCTAACTTTACTACCCTTCGAACCTGCTGCTTCAGCAGAACTACGATTCCTCTCCTGGACGACTGCTTTTCTCCTAGCTATCACCTCAGCCAGGAGAGTTTCAGAACTTCAGGCACTGATGGCCATTGAGCCCTTCATCATCTTTCATGTAGACAGGGTCTCCCTGAGGACTAATCCCTCCTTTATGCCCAAGGTAGTATCTAATGTAACTCTCAATCAGGCCATACATCTACCCACCTTCTTTCCTAACCCTCAAAAGAAGGGGGAAAGAATTCTGCACTAGACATGCACAGACAGCTCAGATAATATCTGGACCACACTAAACCCCTCAGAAAAACAGACCAACTACTTGCCAGTTTTGCCCCAGGGGCGGAGGTGAAGCCCATTTCCAAACAAACCATTTCCAAATGGATATCACACTGTATCCATTTCTGCTACAGATTGCATGAGATCCCCCCCCCAAGTCTATGCGAACCCATTCAACTAGGACAGCTTCCACTTCCACAGCATTTCTCAGAGGAGTTACCACCAGGGACATCCTGGAAGCTGCCACCTGGACTTCTGTCTATACCTTTACCAAGCATTACCACCTACCTCTATTTTCTAAAGCTAGGGCAGGGTTTGCCTCTGGAGGGCATGCTGACCCATTCCTAGGTCTCTTACTAAGCCTACCTCCCCTCCCTCAGCCTTGGGAATCCTCCCACAGGTGATGACTGCAACAGTGAAACATGAACATAGTACAGTTGTGTACACTTACCATAAATGTAGATGTTCAAGTGTATTCACTGTTGCAGTCCTGGTTTCCCACCCTCCTTCCCTCTTATATCTTCTTTTTTAGGCTGACATAAGTTTCAAAAGGTGGCTTTTAGCCACCAGGACCACTTAACCATATCAACTTGGGCCTCTGACTGGTTAGGGCAAGAAAAATTGATGTAATGGTGTCAGCTGCTCTCCTTTACAGCACTGACATCCTGACATCAGGCAGCAAGCGACAGCAGCCAATGCAGAAAAACACTGACTCTGGTATTCGGGCTGGCTGAGGGCTACCACAGCAGGGATAACCCCAAAGGTGATGACTGCAACAGTGAATACACTCGAACATTTACATTTATGGTAAGTGTACACAACTGCACTTTCTGCATGCAAACAAAAATGTGCTATAGTTAAGAAGTTTTAAAGTTATATATTGATATTTTGTACTTACCAAAGTATTACTAACCAATGAATGCTGTCATGTCTGTTAAATGGAACTAATATTGGTTACTAGAGAGAGGGTAACTAGTACATTGTCACTCTGATTGGAAAATTAATGTTCTCCAGCAGGGTATTAATGAACAGTAAATAAAAAAAAGCAGTGTGTGTGTGTGTGTGTGTGTGTGTGTGTGTGTGTGTGTGTGAGACAGCGATAGAGAAATACAGAGAGTGAAACAGGAAAGACCAACATGCAACATGTTTGGACTGTATTGTGAAGTCTATCACTTTACAAGGCTTAAAAAGTAAGACATATGAAACTTTAATGACTGGCATTATTGATTTGCTTTAATGCTCACTGATAAGCTGTTCCACAGGGACATGCAAGAATTAGGCTGTAAAATCAGGGATAGTTAAGAAGTGAGAGTGGAATTGCAAGAGGCTATAACTGCTAGTCATCTGTGTGTGTGTGTGTGTGTGTGTGTGTGTGTGTGTGTGTGTGTGTGTTTCTATTTATATGCGTGTGTGTATTTGGGTTTGTGTTTCTATGTATACTAGTATGACTCTGACTGCCTGTGATTCTGAATGTGTATGTTTGTGTGCATGTGTGCCTGTTCCTGTGCATGTACACGTGTGTGTTTGTGTAGGCATTAAACCCTTTCATAATTTTTAATTTGGATGTAAAATACATCCAAATACATATAATAAAATACAAAATAAAATACATATAATACTGCAAGTTTTAAACATCAGGTGTTAAACTACTGTACATCAAAAATATATTTAAAAAAAGTATTTGTTAATCAAAAAGCAGATACAAAATAGTTTAACAGCTAGCCCATTCTCTATGAATAATAATGTGCTGCAGTGTGGGCATTATGAGGGAATAAGCTCTTTCAGGTGGGTGTGCATTAATTCCCTGATAATTCCCACCCTGTTGCGAATTACTGTTTGCATAATATATATCTATGGCAAAAAAAAGAAATACACTTTAAAAAAAATTCAATACACAGACTTAGTTTTACAGGCAGAGAGAGAGAATGTTGGATGATGTGGGGATAGTGAATCAGGAAGTAAAACAGATTAGCAAGGAGGAAGTAAGGACAGCTATGAAGAGAATGTAGACTGAAAAGGCTGTTGGTCTAGATGACATACCAGTGGAAGCATGAAAGTGCTTAGGAAAAATGGCAGTGAAGTTTTTTTAACCAGATTGTTTAATGAAATCTTGGAAAGTCAGAGGATGCCTGAGGAGTGCAGAGAAAGTGTTTTGGTGCTTATTTTTAAGAATAAGGGTGATGTGCTGAGCCGTAGTAACTACAGAGGGATACAATTGATCAGGCACAGCTTGAAGTTATGGGAAAGAGTAGTGGAAGCTAGGTTAAAAAGGGAGGTGATGATTAGTGATTAGCAGTATGGTTCCATGCCAAGAAAGAGTACTACAAATGCGATGTTCGCTCTGAGAGTACTGATGGAGAAATCTAGAGAAGGTCATAAGGAGTTGCATTGTGTCTTTGTGGACTTAGAGAAAGCATATGACAGGGTGCCTAGACAGGAGTTGTGGTATTGCATGAGGAAGTCGGGAGTGGCAGAGAAATATGCAAGAGTGGTACAAGATATGTACGAGGGTAGTGTGACAGTGGTGAGGTCTGTGGTGGGAGCGACAGATACATTTAAGGTAGAAGTGGGATTACATCAAGGATCAGCTCTCAGCCCTTTCTTATTTGCAATGGTGATGGACAGGTTGACAGACAAGATCAGACAGGAGGCCACGTGGACTATGATGTTTGCAAATTACATTGTGATCTGTAGTGAGAATAGGGACCAGGTTGAGGAGACCCTGGAGAGGTGGAGATATGCTCTAGAGAGGAGAGGAATGAAGGTCAGCAGGACTAAGACAGAACATATGTGTGTGAATGAGAGGGAGGATAGAGGAATGGTGAGGATGCAGGGAGTAGAGTTGGTGAAGTTGGATGAGTTTAAGTACTTGGGATCAACAGTTCAGAGTAATGGTTAGTGTGGAAGAGAGGTAAAGAAGAGAGTACAAGCAGGGTGGAATGGGTTGAGAAGAGTGTCAGGAGTGATATGTGAAAAACTGGTACCAGTAAGAGTGAAAGGGAAGGTCTACAAGAGGGTAGTGAGACCAGCTGTTATATGGATTGAAGATGGTGGCATTGACAAAAAGGGAGGAATCAGAGCTGGACGTGGCAGAATTAAAGATGTTAAGATTTGCACTGGGTGTGATGAGGATGGACAGGATTAGAAATCAGTATATTAGAGGGTCAGCTCAGGTTGGACGGTTTGGAGAGAAAGCCAGAGAAGCAAGATTGCAGGTTTGGACATGTGCTGAGGTGGGATGCTGGGTATACTGTGAAAAGGATGCTAAGGATGGAGCTGTCAGGAAAACAGATGGCCTAAGATAAGGTTTATGGATGTGGTGAAAGAGGACATGCAGGTGGTTGGTATGACAGAGCAAGATGCAGACGACATGAAGAAATGGTAAGAAGTGATCCGCTGTGGTGACTCCTAACGTGAACAGCCAAAAGAGAAGAAGAAGACGACCTAGGTTTACAGGCTACAATAATATTGTCTACTCTTTCATAAATAGTCAAGATGGCTTCTATTTCTTAAATAACATTGGCTGTAGGTGGAAGAAGGAGAACCCAATATTTATAAATGAGAAGGGCAGGATGATAATACATACAGAGGAGTGATGTGCCATATGATACAGCCCATCGGATACATAAGCACCTCCTTATCTTTCTCAAAAAGTTAAGGAACTTAAACTGGGAAAGACAGGTTTTCAGCACTGAAAGGGAGTATTGCCACTGGAATAATATTCAGTAAACTGTGAACTTTTTCCAAATGAAATGGTAGCAGCACTTTAGACTATGGATTTAGCCATTCAGGTGCAGAATGCCAATTTATTAGTCAGAAAATAGAAGAATTTGTAAAAGTGTTCAGCCTAAGTAAATCCGATGTATTTCAAATTCCAATAAATCATAAAAGTACCAGCAATCTACCTTTATTGTTGCTACCAGAGGTCCTAAGACTCAAACTTCAGACATTCTTTTGTAATTTACATTTTAAATGTTAAATACTTTTAAGTATTTTATTTAAGATGCTAACGGTTTGATACAGAAAATTAAAGCTCTCAAAGTGGGTAAATAGGAAATTCTAGTAATAGGAGATGTACACAAATTGTATAATGTCATACCACATGATTTAAGTCACTACTGTGTCAAAGATTATAGGATGATAGAATCATAGAAACTATGTGGCAAGTAAGTCTGAAGACTATGTCACCTTTGCTCTCAGAACATAGTCCCCCAGGTCCAAGAAGGCAAATTATGGCAGGCCAAGGATGAACTTGGGGTTACCCATCCTATTTTCATGGTTAGTTATGAAGGAGGTAAGTGTGTCATTCTGTTTAACATGCAGAGACATTTTGATCTAGAGTTGGGGCAACTATTGCAGACTGAATTGCTTCCCGAAATGTGTTTTTTCTTTATGTTTATTGTGGTTAAAATCCTTGATTTGGTGTTTGTGCAACTGATCTGTGAAGGTGTAAGAGATCCATTAGGGTGAGGTCTTGCATATATCCCTATATAGATCTCTACATAGCTCCCCATATGAGAAAACAGTATAGAAGTAGGGCTTCTAGTCTGTCTTGGTAGCCAAGAGCTTTTAGGCCAATGATCTCTTTCTCAGGAACCTTTGTGATCTTTACAGTATGATGACTGGCTAGGTACATGCTGAAAGAGACACTGTACTCAATAAATTCTCTAATTAAGGCAGGGGAACAATAACATATTTTGGAGTTATCTTTTACTTTGAATTATGTATAAATATTGGTCTTAGAACTGTATCTATTATTCTGACAAAGTCTCATTTGAAGACAAAAGCACTTGACTGTAATAAAAGGTTATCTTTTTCCTCTGAGTGTTCTGGGATGTCTTTGGGTACCATAGCAGAGGCATTTATTTTCGGGTTACTAGTTTCGTTTGTGCTTCTGCCTTGCTAACTTTCTTTGATTGTTAGTTTACGTTCACTTGGCATTAAAGCTACCTTTGACATTGTAGCAAATGTGAGTCTCCCAGAACAGGAGGTGTTTGCTGGATGAATTAACTAGGTTAATTAACTTGTTTTCTCAAAATGACACATGGCCCAATTTTACAACACTGGACTGTAAAGTGGAGAGAGGTGAGAACTCTATTCCCTGTTTTCGGGCCCATACTAGTTGTCTCAAAGGAAGATAGTGGGCAGTCAACCTTCTTGTTCTACCCAGAATACAGGGTTTGTTAAATGACCACTGCTAAGTCCTGAAGCTACAGGTCCAAATGACATTCTTTTGGACAATTCTCCTGACAACATGTTCCACTCTTACACTAATATGTTCATAGGTTGGTACTAGGCTATCAGCCCTAGGGCCTACACAAGCCTAGCCATAATAATTCCCTGGCTATTTCTTCCCACACTATTTACTTCCATGGACCCCTGTCTAGCAGGGTGACTGACGTGATCCCTGGGGTGAATTTCCTTTCTCCCATCCAATCGTCAAAGTTCCTTTTGAAGAGGGCCAAAGAGGCACTCTGCTTGACATGTATCGGCAGTCTATTCCAGAGTCTGGGGAGTCTCTGGGTCAGGAACCTATCCCTCCAGCATGATTTGTTTATTGTGATAACTAGGTTTAGATCCCTAGAGCATGTGGCTCTGAGGGATTGGGATTTCTTTAAGTGTAGCATGTCCAACAGTTCTGGGTTTGACATGGCTTTGTATGTTAAGCAGAGATCGCCTCTGAGTAGATGATATGCAACAGAGTATAGCTGGAGTTTTTTAAGGCGGTCAGCGTAGGGCATCTGCTTTAGGCCTGTGATTCTTTTAGTGAGGTATTTCTGCAGCCTTTCAAGTTGTTGCAGATGTCTTGAGAGGTACATACCAAATGGGGGATTGTATTCTATAATGGGTCTAATGAGGGATGAGTACAGTGGGACAATGACCTCCTTTTTTCTGGATGAAAAGCCCTTAGTGATGAGGTGTGCCACATAGAAGGATTTCCTGACTGCTGTGACGATGTGGTTATCGAAGGTGAAACCACTGTCCACCTGTGTCCCTAAGTCTCTTATCACACTTTCAGTGTTTAGTGTACTGCCACCTATGTGGTAATTCATGGGTACATATTTTTTCCCAAAGGGTATAACTACACATTTCTTGGCATTGAGCTGGAGCCCATGGCTCTGGCACCAAGCATATGTTTCTGTAAGGCCCTTTTGTAGAGTATCCACATCATTTGGGGATTCAATAATAGCTCCCAGTTTGCAGTCATCTGTGAACTTTGTTAGCCAGAGTCCCTTAGTGTTGGCCTGTACTTCTTCAGAGAAGTAGACACCAAACAAGAACGGTCCCAGGACTGAACCCTGAGGTACTCCACTTGTCACTTGTCTGGAGCTGGATTTGGAGTCGGCTACTTTTACAGAGTGGGTTCTGTCAGTAAGCCAGTTGGCAACCCATTGGGTGACGTAGGGATTAATGCCCAGCTTAGTAAGTTTATCTATGATTCTAGAGTGGGGGATGGTGTCAAAGGCCTTAGCAAGGTCTAGATAGGTTATGTGGACCACCTTACCCTTGTCCATGGCTCTGGAGACTGATTTGAAGAAGTCAATCAGGTTCAGGAGACAAGATCGGCCTTTCACAAACCCAAACTGGGTGGGGTCTAGTGTTTGAAGGTTGCCAATGTCTTTGTTTATAAGTTCCATGATAATACACTCCATGGCCCTGCAGATAAGGCTCATCAGACTGATGGGATGGTAGTTTCCGGGATCCAAGATGAAACCCCCTTGTGGAGTGGGATAACTGTAGCTCTGCACCACTCAGTGGGCACAAAACCTGAGGTGAGACTATGATTAAACATGACACTTAGGTGAGGTGCCAGTTCATATTGTAGTTCATGTAGTACACATCCCGGGATGTCATCTGGTCCCATGGATGCTGTATTCTTAGAATTGGAGAGTGCGTTTTTTAACTGTGTAGCCGTTATTACTGGAATTTAGCAATCTTCCAGTATTGAGATTGCCCGTTTAGGGGGTGAGAGGGGGTGAAGCTGGCACTGAATCGATCTGCCAGGATATTGGCAATATCCTTGGGATCAGTATATTTAATGCCATTCTGTTTTAACTCAGAGCAGATCTGAGCATTGCCATTTAGATTCTTGACATAGTTATAGAATGCCTTGCGGTTGTCTTTGGAATCTTTGGCAATTTTATTTTCATAACTAGCTTTGGAGAATTTTATGAGGGATCTAAGTTTCTTACTGAGGCTGGTAAGGGAGATTTTTGCATCCTGGGATTTACCTCTTTTCTGCAACAGTTTCTCGTTTTGTTGTAAAGTTTGTTTATGGCAGGGGACCCCCAGACTGGCTTCCTTTTTTTGGAGGAGAGCATCTTGGTTCTATTTGGGATGGCACGATTCATGAGTGAGTGAATGTGCTCGTACAGTGCCTTAGTGTAGGATTCAGCAGTCGAACTTTCAGTTCCCCTCTGCATGGGTGTCATGAAGTTTATCACTTCTGACTTGAGTAGCATGAAGTTGACTTTGGAGAAGTTTTTTATGGAGGTTTCTTTACTGGGGGGTGGTGGTGGGATGTGGATGTTAAGGGTGATTAGCTTATGGTCAGATCTGACTAATGAGGGGGTGACCGTAGGTGTGGAGCATTGATTTCTCATCTTGGTAATGACCAGGTCTAGGATATTGGAGCCCCTGGTGGGACTACGGATTTGTTGATCCAGGGCATTGGAATTTATGAATTCCAAGAACCGTTGGGCAAAGGTGTTGGTACATGAGTAGTTTTCCCAGTTAATGGCAGGGTAGTTAAAATCACCCAGTATTAGGGTGTTTGTTTCTATCTTAATATTTTCCAGTATGTTTAGAAAGGTGTAGTGAGAATATTGGGGCATGGTGGGGGATCTGTAGCAAGCTACAATTTGGATTGCAGTCTTATCTAGTGTTATAGTTGCACCTGGAGAATTTCAGACGCATTGTGTTGGGCAACTAGCCTGGTGGTGTGAATATCCTTGGTGAATATTGACACTCCTCCACCTTTAGTGTTTCGGTCCTGGTTTGGTGGCTGAAAAGTGTGGTAAGAGTTGTAGCCTGGTATTGCAGGGGTGCTCTCTGGAGCCTTGAACCAGGTCTCAGTTACTACACAGATATCGATGTTCTCCATTTTTAGGAGTGCCTTGAGAGAGTGCATTTTGAGGTTTAGACTTCTAGCATTGAGTAGCATTACCTTCAGATTTTGCATGCTTGTACTTGTTACGGTGGTGGTTTTGTCCATTGAACTTTGCCTAAAAAAGGCACTATAGGGGTGGCAAGAGCCTTAGCCAGTAACCTGAATCCCAGGGGTGACAGGAGCAGACCATCTCTGGCAAGCATCGTGGTCTGTCGATCATGTCGTCCAAGGCAGAGAGATACTGGATCCCCTTTGAATGACACCAGAAGCTTAGCCAATTGTTGAAGTCAATCATTTTGTCATTATATTGTGGTATCATTCTGGGCGAAGGCAGGATTCTACTCAGGGCTAGGGTCATACCTGCCTGGGCCACATGATCCGAGAGCTCTTCCATGTCTCTTTTCGTGTAGTCCAGGGAGGGAGTTCATGTATTTTCAAACTTGGTTAAATGATTCTAACTTGTATGAAGCTCACAGTGAGGACAATACCATCTCATATAGAGGTACGTTATACAAGTAAAAAAGCAAACTTATTAAATACCAAACTCTTATTATTGATAATGTATTTTTTAATGGACAGTATTGACAAAAAACAGGTTCTGAGGGGACTACATATTTGGAAATATCCCAACAATGTAGAACCAGGTTCAGAATTCTACAAGGGATTTATTGACATTTTCAGTAATTGTGGACTGGACATCATGAAGGTCAAAATTAAAAGCAATGAGAAATGTCTTGAGGTTGTATTCAATGAAATTAAAGCATTAAATAATGCTACTCAGAATGACTTGTGTACTTTTCATGAACATAGAAATATGTATTATTTTAAAGGATGTTGATGATAAAGTAGTGAAAATTAAACAAAAAATAAATAAGCTTGAGAGAGATAGAAAACATTGCTGTACTAGGCAGGCTTATCGGACACCCAAATATAGGGTTCCCAAAGATCATGCTTCAAAATCTTTAACTATAATGACCTAAAACTTGACCTTAACCATTTTTCCATTTTCAATAAAGGGTTTACCTTTGTGCCATCTTCACATATCGTGATTAGCAATGTTTTGATTGAACTGAAGTAATTCCTAAGGAAAATTAATTTAGAACTCATTTTTGGGGATTTTGTGGGTAATCACCAGATATCTGGAATCAGAAAGAAGAGTATATTCAATCCTCCTTTACACCCTATACTAGTTAATTTTGAAGCATTGGTGGAACAGGAGATTAGGCAGTATGTTAACAAAAAAAACATGGAAAGTTTCTAATTTCAGTCAAGATGAAAGGAGATATGCAAGAAAAAAGATATCTGTACCATGAAGCCTGATGGGGGAGGGTCCTCATTAGGGAATATTGGATGCATGTAGCCAAAATGTTTGAGTTGTTGAACAACAGTATGAGATATGTTCAAGTTTCATGGAATGAGGTACAAATAGCCTATACAAATATTAATATGGTATTGTATGACAACTTAGTGCAAGGTATGATAGAAAAAAAATTACATAATTTCCTTACAGTCTTGAAACCCATTATTTCAACCATCTTCAGTATTCCTAAGACCTATAAGAATGCTCTGTATCCTCTACTTAGACCCACTGGGGCAGCAGCGGGTTCCAAATCCACACCCATCTGTTTTTGTAGCTAGAAAGCTTACATCTTTTTTTTTAATCTTGCAACCATGTGCTAGTAGATTCTTTGGATTTTTAGGAAAAGTGGCTGAAATATTTTTCCTCCTCCCACCACTTTTTAGTGACTACCGACATTAAGAATTTAATCTCTGTGATCCCCCACACTTTGGGGTTAGAATGGTATGGAAAACTCTTTACGATGTGTAACTTTTTTGACCACTGATGACCTCAGACTGTTTATGGAATGCTTGGATATGGTGCTGAGTAACAACTTTATGTACTTTGAGCGGGAGTACTAGAGACAGATGAGTGGGGTAGCTATGGGTGCCGCTTGTGCCCCTGTGTTTGCCAACATAGCACTATTATACTGGTAGCAAGAATATGTTTTTACATCCCCTTACTTTCAATCCATTGTCCTATACCTATAGTTTTTGGATGACATCTTTCTCATGTGGAAAATGATTAAGGATGAATTACATGAATTTATTAACTACATTAACCGGGCGGCCACAATGGTGCAGCGGTTAGCATTGCCGCCTCACAGCAAGAGGTTCTCCAGTTCGATTCACGGCTGGGGTGCCTTCTGTGCGGAGTCTGCATGTCTTCCCTGTGGTCACGTGGGTTTCCTCCAGGTGCTCCAGTTTCCTCCCACATCCCAGAGACATGCAGTAGGTGAATTGGACACACTAAATTGGCCCTAGGTGCGAGTGTGTGTGTGCCTTCTGTGGAAGGTTGGGCACCAGGCTGGCAACTCGACACCATAAAACTCCACTGCCAATCATGAGCGGACAGATGATCCTCTGTGGCAACCCCTAACCGGGAAAAAGCCAAAAGAAGAAGAAGAAGATTAACTACATTAACCAAAGTATGGAATTTCTGAAATTTATAAGTAACATAAGGTGACAAAATTCATTTTTTGGATGTCATACTTGTAAAAGACTTGGTCAAAAGGAAATTTGGATCCAAACTTTACAGAAAAGATAATTTTTCTAATTCTTATTTACAGTACAATAGTGACCATTCGACCCATCAGAAGAAGAACATAGTCAAGAGGCATATGGTGAGTGCAGCTTGTATGAAATCTGCTTATGATGATTTGATAAAGGAACTGGATTACATTGAAGAACTTTTCCTGGAATGAGGATACCCCGGACTCCTGATAAAAGACCTCAAGAGTGAAGTGCTTAAAGAGTAGGGTACAAAATGTGTTCCTCTGTTGGGTGGTAAGAGATCTAGTTTGGATGTAGTAGACCAACTAGAGTGCCCGAGTCCAAGAATGAGATGGCTGTGGTGAAGGCTGAAACTAATTACAATAGGTAATATGTCACTCTCAATATTCAGAAAATTGACACTAATTATTGGGACCCATTTTCTAAAATGTCTAATGGTTTACTATTTCTTTCCAAACTGCCCCTATACACCTATAAAAGAGGTCTTAATATTAAAAATCTTGTTGAAAAAGGGACCAATGAGAAAGTGTTCACTGACAACCATGTTCTAAGAGGCACATGCAAATGCGGTATGTGCCACCAATGCACACATATACTACATTGCAGAGAACTATTTATTCCCAGTATTAGGGAAACTTTCAGGGGGAGCAGGTATTTCAATTGTTCCACCACGAGGGTAACGCATTTAGTTTTTTGCTCAGCATGTGGGGAAGACTGCACGTGCCCTAAAAAATGGAGTGTACAAACATATGTAAGAGGTCAGGAAAAAGACTGAAACCAATGCCCTTTACAGACATTTAGTTAGGTGTGCTCAGAGGAGATTTTTATTTTGGGTATTAGAAAAAGTAGATCCGAATCTCCATGGAGGGCAATGGGAGACATTACTGGAATATCGGGAACTGGTTTGGCAGTTGTGACTTAATGCCAATGCTCTACCAGGTCTGAATGACCAGATCTCCCTAGGTCAGGTTCTGAAAATGAGAGCAGCAAAGATGTTAGAGTGACTCAAGGGATGATGATGTCGTGATTTACTGTGTTTCTAGTTTTTGTAATACGGTTCTTATTTTTGAGTTTTTAGGAGAATGGGCTTTTCTATAAAATATCCAAGGTTAAATATTTATATATTTTTATAAAATTCAATATATAATTCTTGACTATTTTAGATAAGGTAGACTGTATTTTTTTAACTTACATGTGGTAAATTATACAACATACAATAGAAAATAGTGGTCTGTCACTTTACGTTTTTTAAAGGGAAAGTGACAGGAAATTATGTAAAAAGTCTACTTTAATGATTTACTTTGAATTATGTAGAATACTAGTCTTAGCAGTGTATCTGTTATTCTGAAGAAGTCTTATTTGATGATGAAAGTGATTAATGACAATAATAAAATTTTGTTTTACTTTTTCCTCTAAGTGTTCTTTGACATCTTTGGGTACCATAGCAGAGACATTTCATTGTGATTGTTAGTTATGAAGGAGGTAAGGGTGTCACTCTGTTTAACATGCAGGGGCAATTTGTTCTAGAGTTGGGGCAACTACTGTAGGCTGAACTGTTCCCCCAAATGTGTTTTTCCTTTATATTTGTTGTGGTTCAAATCCTTGATGTGGTGTTTGTGCAGCTGATCTGTGAAGGTGTAAGAGATCCACTAAGGTTAAGTCTTGCATAGCTCTCTATATAGATCTCTACATATCTGCCCATATGAGGCAAGAGTATAGGAGTAGGGCTTCTACTCTGTCTTGGTAGTCAAGAGCTTTTAGATCAATGTTTTTTTTTTCAGGAACCTTTGTGGCCTTTATAGCATGACTACTGGCTAGGAAATGGACACTGTACTCAAAAAAATAGTCTAATTAAGGCAGAGGGACAAGAATATCTTTTGATCAATTGGATTTATATTTTAAAATCACTTGTGCTAAAATGAAAGATTTCCTACTCACTGTTGCACCGTGGTGGTTAAAGATGAAAGAACTGTCAATCCAGGATATGAGCTACATGATTATCTATTGATATAGAGTCAGATAATGGCTGCAGTATAAGCTGTAAATGAGTGTTGTTTCACACTGGTTACAAAGCTGGGCTACTTTGCTTTTAGTATGAGCCCTTTCCCTGTACAATACTGTTTTGTAAGGAATACTTCTTCCTGACATGCTTCTGTATCAGTGGGGGGAATGGACAATGACACGCAGCTTGCAGTCATCAGTGAATCTGATAAACCATAGTTCAAGGTTTTTGGTATGAAGGTAGGAGAAGTATATACCAAAAAAGAGGAGTCTGAGTACTGTGCCTTGTGGTACTCATATAGTTGCTATTTTATTTCTTTAAGAAGCAACTACAACCTTAAGTGTGTGAGTTATATAATTCAGCCAGTTTAGAATCCCTCTTACAACATCAGGGTCTACTTTTAGTTGATTCAGCTTGTTTAAAATGCCAGCATACAATACAATGTGAAAGGCCTTGGTCAACTCTAGATATTCTGAGTGGACTAAATGTCTGCTGTCTATTACTTCTGTAACCTTTGCAAAGAAGTTTACCAAAATGAGTACACATGATCTGCCCTTGACAAAACCAAACTGATGTGGGTCAAGCTGTACGAGATTTTTAATACCACAGTTTAAGTAATCAGATATAATACATTCCTTGGCCTTACAAATTAGTATAGTTAGAATAATCATCCAGTAATTCCCAGAGTCTGTGGTAGGGCCCCCAATGTGCAGGGACTCCGCTACATCTATTTTTAAACCTCATAGACATACCCTGTGGCTAGGCTTACATTAAACCCATGGAGGATTAGTGTTCCTGGAGTACAATTAGCACTCAGTCTGTCTGCAGTATGTCACCTATGTCTTTAGGGTCAGAGTGAGGAAGAACACTTTGGATTAGTACTAAGTACTGCAAGCTGTTATTTCTCAGTTTCCTAAATACAAAGGAAGTGTATTGAATTATCATTGGTTTTTAATGCTATATCCACTTTATGTTCAGCTTTGGTCTTTCTGATGGTCTTTTTTAGTTCCCTGTTGATCTTTTTAAGTCTTTAAGATTACATTTGTTATTGAACTTTAAACAGTTTTCTTTCATTATAAACCTTATTTACAGTGGTGAAGCACCAAGATGACTTATTTTTATATTTCCCATCTTATTTGGTACTAGTATGGATTACTACATCTCCACAATGTTTTTATGTTGGACAAGAGCTCAGATGAAAAAAGTAGTATCTGAAACTTCATGTGCAGTGGTGACATTGTAAGTAAACCTACTTACATGTGTATAGTCCTTGAATTATTTAACACTGTGTTGTTAGCACCTTTAAAGGAGAAGGTCACTAATTTGTGATCTGATTTAACCAAGAATGGAGATACTAAAACATCGGTAAATTTGGGGGAAATATTGGTGAGGACCAAGTACAAAATGTTCCAGCCCTAGTGGAGCTGGTTAACTATTTGTTCTAAGTAGTTAAAGTTTACCAGTTCCAGGAATCTCTGAGCATATTAAACTTTAGAGGTGTAGGCCACATATTAACTAAAAGATAACTGATGTTATCTACTACAAAGGTATTTTTTTGATAAATGTAGCTCACTAGCACATTTAAGATTCTATCATGGTTTACTGGGGATATGAACAGTGCCTAAAACAGGTAATACATTGATAATTACTAAGTGTAAGTTAAAATTCAATGTGTTCGCTAGTACAATCATAGGAGATTTGCCTAGAGGTGATATCACTGAAAAATATGGAGATGCAACTGCATTGTCACTCACGTCTGAAGACATGGCAAGCTCTAAATGCAAGTAAAGAGGGAGTGCTACCTTTGCACTAAAACAAATTCATAGATAAACAGACATGGATGTGGTCCAGATACAGGACAGCCAGATACTCAAGCTCAGACAGCCTGTTTTAAGACTTCTGGCAGTCATAAGAGCAACCCTGCTGTGGTCCATATCTGGGTTTACAATGCCATTATTTAATATGCTGGAAAGTTCAGTAATTGGACTTGGCCTACAATGCTACTACAGGGGCAGAAAAGACTTTGGTCAGAAAGCAGATGTCAAAGACTGAGAAGTGCTGTCCATCTTTACTAAAACAGATTGGTCTGTCATCATTCCCCTACCAGGCTGACATATAGTGGACCCCCTGTCCAGAATAAAATCAACAACTTAGCTAATTACAGGAGTCATTTATCATAGCTTTCTATGTGCACACCATTCTGGGTGAAGCCAGGACTGCACTCAGTGCCAGAGTCTCACCTGCATCCACCACCTGCAAGATGAGATCCAGTATATCTGTCTGCTTGTACATCAGGGTTGAGCATCACAGGTCATTTACTCCCACATGGTCCAATCAATAAGTCATATTCATATTTGCCTTGTGTGAAAGGATGAACAGCCCTTATGATATACCAGATCCTGGCAAGGGAAACACAGCTAACTGTTACCCTGTCCGTCTTCAACATCATGAAAATGGTGGACTACTGTTATCTGCTGGAAAGCACTGAGCATTTACAAATAAATGTCAATTTGATTGAAGAGTGCTTTAATGCACTGTGGCTTAACAGATGTTTTATACTTAAAGAAATATTTTTTTCATTAAATTCAAGGGGACAGCCAGAAGAGTAGCCAGCCACAGACTTTGTTATGCCAGTGTTTTTATGGTCCACTGAGAATAAATAGACATATACCAGAGAACATTTTTTTTTGTTATGTCAAATGTTATTTTTGCTTCACAAAGTTTTCTTAGCATATTTCAGTAGTGAAGAAGATTTGAACAATTTTACTTGTGACTTAAGTGCAGAGATTATTTTTTTAACATGAGCTGGAGTTTAAGCAAAATTGTGTTTTGAAGCCTACCAACAGAGACACAGTTTGACAGCAGACATCTAATAAACAAATATGCTGGAGAATGAGGAAGCTAGCAATTTTAACTGCACTTCAGTAGCATTTATTTTATATCTAAAAATGTAGTGAAGTCATGGGAACTGGTAGGCTTTTTGCAGATGAAACTTTAGAATGTCATAAACTTTTAGATATCATTTTAGTTAGTGCTTATCCAAATGCAGTTCTTAATGAAATTAAAAGTAACATGCCATACGAATACTGATTCTATTTAATGAGCACCACTTGAAATTAGGTACTTCAAATTTTAGCTTTTAGTCTGACATGCAAGCTGTACTCCTCAAACATAAAGTCTGTTCTGAAGGACAAGTGAAAAGTTCTGCTCACAAATATGCACACTGTCAAGCAGTGGGTAAAAAAACTATGTTTTGATAAGAAAAACTGGAATGAAAAATCAGTGATAAAAGATAATCCCAATTCAGCACAAAGTTCATTAATTCACTGGCAGAAAATCAAGCTCACATATTCTAGTCGCAGCTCCAACTGTCCAAATCCCTTTAAAGAGATGTATACTGTTGGCAAGGGTTCTCAAATTCTGAGGGAAAGATGAAACTATAGTAAATGTATGCAATGAAGATGAAGCATGAAAACATATACAGTAAGGTAATACAATGTCATATAACCAAGCACTCAAATATTATGAAACATTAATTACCTGACTTATGTGGCATAGCATCTACTCTCTCCTGGGTGTCTTTTGCAAAAGACTCATCCAATTTTTCCCCATATGTAAACAGAGACGTGCAACGAAAAGGATTAAACATGCAAAGCAATGCATTCTAAATGTAAAAGGAATGATATAGACAAAACAACAAGGTGATGAGCACCAACTTCCTCGCACAATTTTAAGTCAGCTCATGGACTATTTAAGGCAGTCAGAATTAGAACAGGGGACAGCTGTGATGACTAATAACAGAAAATGGGTATCAGCTGTGTTAGAGCTACACATAAAAATTATAAATGATGAAATACAAGTTTCTGAAAATAAGGTACTGCTTTCATCTTCAGAACACTGAATTCTCTCAAATGTATAAACTTTATTACTGAAGGGAAGCTTCTCTGTTCATCAGTGAGAGTGGTGAGCTTTGCAACAGCCTATCTGTCACTGGAGGAGTGGTTTCAGCTCAGAAACTGTAGTTCTATTGGCCATTTTGGGCTATTTCAATTACTTTCATCTTTCTGTTTAAAAACCCGTGTTTGCACAGTTTTGCGCATCGTGCAGCGCCATTTAACTAGGGTTAAACTATTCCCAGTGCCAGAAAGTCTACTCTTCAAATTTTCCCTTAGAACTAGCCAGTTTTCTAGATTTAGCAATCAAAGCTGCATCCTTGTGCTCGGCACTTGTTCAAAACTCGTTGAAAGCACTAAATAAACTACAAATTACTACAGCACTCAACTTTCCTCACTTGTCAGGAGGGAAAAAGCTTTTAGTACTTACATTAAAAAGCACCTATCTAGGCACATCTAAGGGTCAGCTCCTGGTGTTTTCTCCTGTCTACCTGATGAATATGGGCATCTTGGGGCAATGTAGCAATTGCCTTGTGTATACCAACAACCCTCTCCTCCTACCACCCAACACTACAACCTGTGAGAGATGCACTTATATAACCAAACTGGAAGCAAAGCTCTCTCCAGCCAAGACTGGACTAGACCACCAAGAAGAGAAGGTAATCACTTGCACCACACCATACTCAACACATAGTCCATCAATTTGCACACCACCTAAACCCACACATAGCAACACAAAACACACACCTACATTCGTGGAGGCTCTCAATAAAAATCTGCCCAAACAACAGAGACCACCAAAAAACCCAAGCAACCACTACCCCCCACTACCCAAATGACACACAGACCACAAAATCAGTGTGCCACTCAACCTGAGCCCTTAAGGCAAAACAACGTACCCGACACACTTGTCATAGGCGATGCTATAGTCAGGCATACTGATGTTCCACTCACCAGGATAAACAAGGAGAAAGTTACTGTCAGCTGCCTGTCAGGTGCCAGGATCCACCACATAATGGACGCACTCAGGTCACTCCACAACAAGTACAAATATGACTCTGTCATTGTCCATGCTGGTGTGAATGACCTGAGACATACCTACCTGGACTACATGAAAAGAGACATGGAGGAGATCTCAGATCATGTAGCCAAGGCAGGCATGACCCTAGCCCGGAGTAGCATCCGGCCATTGCCTAGAATAATACCACAGTTCAAGGATAAAATGATTGACTTCAACAATTGGCTATGCTTTTGGTGTTATTCAAATGGGAGCCAGTATTTGTCTGCCTGGGACCACATGATCGACAGAAAACGATGCTTTGCCAGAGATGACCTGCATCTGTCCCCCCTGGAATTCTGGATACTGGCTAAGGCTCTTGCCACCCCTATAGTGCCTTTTTTAAGCAATGTTCAAACGACAAACCCACCACCGTAGCAGGTACAAGCAAGCAAAAACTGATGGTAATGCTACTCAATGCTAGAGGTCTAAAATTCAAAAGGCACTCGCTCGAAGCACTCCTAAAAATGGAAAACACTGACATCTGTGCAGTAATAGAGACATGGTTCAAGGTTCCAGAGAGCACCTCTGTATTACCAGGCTATAATTCATACCACACCTTTCAGCTACCTAACCTGGATCGAAACACTAAAGGAGAAGGAGTGTCCATATTCATTAAGGATATCCACACCTCCAAGCTAGTTACTCAACATAATGTATCCAAAATTATCTAAGTGCAACTAACACTGGGCAAGACTGCAATCCAGGTTGTAGCTTGCTACAGATCCTCCGCCATGCACCAGGATGTCCACTCCACATTCCTCGACATACTGGATAATATTAAGGTACAGCCCAATACCCTAATAATGGGTGATTTCAACGACCCCACCATCAACTGGGAAAACTACTCATGCACTAACTCATTAGCTCAATGATTTCTGGAATTCATAAATTCCAATGCCCTGAATCAGCTAGTCCATACAGGGCAGCAATATCCTGGACCTGGTCATTGCCATCATGGGTAACCGATGTTCCAAGCTAGAGGTCAACTCTTCAATGATCAGATCCAACCATAAGCTAATCACCCTAGGCATCAATTTTCTGCCTCCACCCCCATTAAGGAAACCACTGTAAAAAAACTTCTCCAAAGCCAACTTCATGCTCCTTAAGACAGAAGTGGCAAACTTCACTATACCCGTGCAGATGAATAATAGAGGTACAACTGCTGAATCCTATACACATGCACTGTATAAACACATACATGAGCACATGGATCGTGTCATCCCCTACAGAACCAAGACGCTATCCTCCAAAAAAAGGAAGCCAATCTGGTGGTCTCCTGCCATAGACAAACTCTACAACAGAAGGAAGAAGCTGTTGCAATAAAAAAGAAAAATCCCGATTGTAGGAACTCCCGAAGCTGAGATCACTCATAAAATCCTCCAAAGCTAGCTACAAAAATAAAATTTCCACTGATTCTAAAGACAAACACAAAGCATTCTACAGCTATGTCAAGAATCTCAATGGCAACACTCAGATCTGCTCTGAACTACAGAACAGCAGCACTAGATATACAGAACCAACTGATATTGCCAACATCCTGGTAGATAGGCTCAGTGCAAACTTTATCCCCCCCCTCACCCCGCAAAGGGCCCATCCCTATACTGGAAGAATGCATAGCCCCTGTAATCATGGATGCATTAATTAAGACCGCACTTTCCAAAGCCAAAAACACAGCATCCACGGGACCAAACAACACCCCAGGCTGCGTTCTGCATGAACTACAGGACAAACTGGCACCCCACCTAAGTACCATGTTCAATCATAGCCTCACTTCAGGCTTTGTACCTACTGAATGGTGCACAGCAATAGTTATCCCACTCCACAAAGGGGGTGCCACCACAGTCCCCAGGAACTACCATCCCATTAGCCTGATGAGCCTGGTCTGCAAGGCCATGGAATGTATCATCATGGAGCTTATAAACAAAGCTATAGGTAACCTAAAAATGCTGGTCCCCACTCAATTCGGGTTTGTAAAAGGTAGATCATGTCTCCTGAACCTGATTGACTTCTTTGAATCAGTCACCAGAGCTGTGGCCAAGGGTAAGATGGTGCACATAGCCTATCTTGACCTCACCAAGGCTTTCGATACCATGCCCCACTCTGGAATTATAGATAAACTCACTAGACTGGGCATAAATCCCTATGTCACAAGATGGATGGCCAACTGGCTCACTGACAGAACCCACACAATGAAAGTAGCTGACTCCAAATACGACTTCAATTTACAAGCGGAGCACCACAGGGTTCAGCCCTGAGTCCTCTCCTGTTTGGCATCTACTTCTCAGAAGTCCAGGCTAATACAGCAGGTCTTTGGCTAACAAAGTTCGCAGATGACTGCAAACTGGGAGCAATAATAAAATCACAAAATGATGTGGACATTCTACAAAGGGGCCTCACTGAGGCTGCTGCTTGGTGTCAAAGTCATGGCCTCAAGCCCAATGCCAAAAAGTGTATTGTCACCCCTTTTGGAAAAACATTGTACCCAGGAACTACCAATAGGCGGTAGCCTGCTTAACACCAAAAGTGTGATAAGAGACCTTGGGACCCAGGTGGACACTAGTCTCTCCTCTGACAATCACATTGCCACAGTAGTCAGGAAATCCTTCTATGTGACACACCTCATCACTAAAGGGTTCTCCTCCAAAAAAAAAAAAAGGTCATTATTCCTCTCTACTCATCCTTCATCAGACCCATCATTGAGTACAGTGCCCCGTTTGGCATGTACCTTGCAAGACATCTGCAACAACTGGAAAGGCCATAGAAATACCTCACTAAGAGGATTACCGGCCTCAAACAGATGCCATATCCAGACCGCCTCAAAAAACTCCAGCTCTACTCCATCACTTATCACCTACTCAGAGGCGACCTCTGCCTAACTTACAAAGCCATGTCAAACCTAGTTCTGTTAGACATGCTAGAAACCCCAATCTCTCTGTGCCACACACTTCAGGGACCTGAACCTTGCCACCACAATAAACAGAACATGCTGGAGGGATAGATTCCTGTCCCAGAGACTTCCCATACTGTGGAACAGACAACCCATTCACATCAAGCAAAGCCCCTCATTAGCCCTCTTTAAGAGGAATCTAGACAACTGGATGGGAAATAGGAAATTCACCCCAGGGATCACCTCTCTGGCTCTGCTTGACAGGGGCGCAGGAAAATAACTTTCTTGGGTGGCTTATACAGGCTCTAGGGCTGATAGCCTAGTACCTACCTCTGAACCTATGAGCCTATGATTAAGCTGGTTTACTTGTTATTATCAAAAACCCATTTCACTGAACTGCAAACATACAAGACGACTTTGCCGAAAACTGATCTTTTTCGAACATTCACATCACTGGACATTTACTCAGGGAAAGGCAACACTTGGCCACCGGGTAAAAAGAAACAAACCAGAGCATATCAAATCCATTCAAGTAGGGGTCTTCACCCACCACACCCACCCCATGTGGTGAGGTGCACACCGACACACCCCCCTAACTAAATATACAAACTCTGAGATTGCACTATAGTGGAGAAAAGTGCAAATTTTCCCATTGTGGCCAAGCGTCTCCTTTCCCGGAGTAAAACTCTGGTGATCTGATTGTTCAAAAAATCAGTTTTCGGCAAAGTTGTCTCGTCTTTTTGCAGTTCGGTGAAGCGGGTTTTCAATAATAACAGGTAGACCCAATTAAGCATGTCATAAATAGTTAGCAGACACTGTGAGTCATCTGGTCTTTGCACAAAAATTGAAAGCAAAAATCAGTACTAGCAAGAGCAAGCAAAAAAAATCACAGAATCTGATGTGGGTAATCATGTCAAGTATTCTGATTTTGACAAATAATCATCCTCTACCTTTTTTCCCATTTCTTTTTTTACATGTGGTCAGTGAGTCACACCAGCTGTCACCACCTCTCAGTTCAGTGCCACTCTTGGGTAGTTTTGTTATACAATATCTGCTTTCAAACTCTTCCTCAGTTAGTATATCCAAAACCAAAAATTTATGATGGAAAAATCTACTACCTTTTTCTGCCATCGTAACAGCTGGATTTCTATAAAGATAGTGGTCTTGTCATTAAGGAATTAACTGATTACAAACACACTGGTGGACTTACTTATCTGGTGTTAAACTGTATAGTGAAGGTTCTACAAATGCAATGTTAACAGTGTTTTATAACACTGATTTAACTCACAGGGTGGCTTGACAGTTTATTAATCAAAAACAGCTGAATTTTTAAATGTGCCATACCTAGGAATACTACAGGCAAAGATCAGTAAATTATCATGTATCTCTGGGTGAATCAAACTTGAAAGGTATAACTCCACCATTTTACTGGAAGATATATATTTTTTATATGTATACCTCACTATTGTATATTTTATGATATGCATACTTCACTAAGCCCATTTAGTAATCAGTCTTGTTCTACAGGAGATATGGATAGTTGCTTAAAACAGGCTACAAACTGATAAGTGTTATGGATAAGCTAAAATTTAGTATGTTCATTATTAGGATCATAGGGGATTTCCTTAGCAGTGATATTGCTGAAAAAAATTGTAGTGACACCTCTGCAATGTCTCTCAGGCTGGAAACAATGGTAAGCTCTAAAGGCAGGTAAAGAGGGAGTGCTACCTTTCCATTGAAACAAATTCATAGTTACAACACAGATGTGGACATGTTCCAGATACAGGACAGCCAGATGTTCAAGCTCAGGTAGCTTGGTTGTTAACACCTCTGGCAGTCAGAAAAGCAACCCAGGTGTGGACAGGATCTGGGTTTACAATGCCATTATTTACTATGCTGGAATGTCCAACAATTGGACTTGACATAAAAAGGTACTAGAGGGGCAGCAACAGCTTTAATCAGAAAGAAGACATCAGGAACTGAGAGGTGTAGGCCATCTCTAGTAAAACACGTTGGTCTTTCATCTATCCCCTACCAGGCTGACATATAGCGGACCACCTGACCCAAATGAAATAAAAAAATTAGCTAATTGCAGGAGGCAGTTATCCTGGGATTCTATGTACACACCATTTTGGGTAAAGTCAGGACGCTACTCAGTGCCAGAGTCTTGCCTGCATCCAGCACTTGCAAGATGAGATCCAGTATATCTGTCTGCTTGTCCCTCATGGTGGAACACCACAGGACAATCACTAAGTCATATTCAGATATGACCTGTGTGAAGGGATGGAGAGGCCTTATGATATACCAGATCCTGGCAAGGGAAGCACAAGTAACTGTTACCCTGTCTGTCTTCAACCTCATAAGAATGGTGGACTGCTGTTATCTGTTGGAAAGCACTGGGCATTTTAAAGAACATGTCACTTTGATTGAAGAATGCTTAAATGCAGTGTGGCCTAACAGCTATTTTGTATTTAAAGAAATAGTTTTTCATTAAATTCAGGGTGACAGCCAGGACAGCAGCTGGCCACTGTGACTGTTATGTCAAGCTTTTTATAGTCCAGTGAGATTAACTAGACATATACCAGATAAATTGTTTTTTGTTATGTCAATTGTAATTTTTGCTTCACAAAGTTTTCTTAGCATGGTTCAGTAGTGAAGACGATTTGAATAATTTTAGTTATGAGTTACCTGTAGAGAATCTGTTTGAAAGCAGGCATCTAATGTTCAAATATACATAGGAACAGGAAGCTATCAATTCTTAACTGGGCTTCAAGTAAGCAATAATACAATAGGGTGTGTGTTAATGTGTAATTAAGCCCACCCAGGGGTGTTATGAGGCCCAACACCAAAGGGCATTAATTATATATTAGCACACGCCCTGGAGGGCATTATTGCACTTAGATAATGGGTTCTCTGTAAAACTGTAGTGTTTTACTTACTTATTTTTTAAGTACTATGTATTTTTTTTGTATATGTTTGATGTAAAATAGTTCCTCCACCTAATGTTTCAAATTTTCTGTAGCATATGTTAATGATGTTGGAGGATGTATTTTACATCAAAAATATATAAAAATAATTTATTACTTAAAATAGAAATAAGCAAAACAGACTATTTTTACAGACAGCTCATTCTCTCTCTCTCTCTCATCCACAGTCACTTCTGCTTTCATACCACATTCACTCACACAAGATCACTCTCACTCTCTCTCAGTCTCTCTCTCACACACACACACACACACACACACACACACACACACACACACACACACACACACACACACACACACACACACTCTCTGCTTTAATAAGTGCACTCATTCACAAGATCGGTCTTACTCTCTTGATGTCTCTCACACATACAGTCACTCCTGCTTTCATACACACATTCACTCACACATGATCGCTCTCGGTCTCTCTTGATCTCACACACACACACACACACACACACACACACACACACACACACACACACACACACACACACACACACACACAGTCTCCTCTCCTTTCATACACGCATTCTCTCACACACAGACAAAAAAATAAGCACACACATACATACACTTCTGTTTATTTTATATATATATTTTTTTTACACTTTCTAAACAGCAGAAGTGTTGCTTAGTGAGTGTAAAAGTAATGGTGGCCATCAGTTTTTTAGCAATCCGAGTTGCATGGCAGCTTGATATGCTGCTGTGAAGCGTCAGACTCATTTTTCACCTGGCATTACTTGTACATTAATACTTTGCTGGAGAACGTTCATTCTCCAATAAGGGTGCTGATGTACAGTTTGCCCATTCTTTAATAGTATTTATTTTATAGCAAAGATTTAGGGAAGTCATTAGAAGTGGCAGCCTTATGGCAGAAGAAATAGTTAAAGTTGAACTTCATAACCTTTTAGACAATATTTTAGTGAGAGTTTATCCAAATACTGTTCTTGATGAAGTTAAAAAAAAGTGCAGGACAGTAGAATCATTTCTTTCAAACTACTGTGCTATACAAATAGTGATGCTACCTAAGGAGTATCACTTTAAGTTAGGTACTTTAAATGTTTAGCTTTTACTATGACTTGCAGGTTGGACTTCTAAAATATAAAGGGTATACTGAAGGAGAGGTTGAACGTTCTGCTAAGAAACATGCTCATCTGTCAAGTAGTGGGCAAAAAACTACATTTATTGATGAGAAAAACTCAAATGGAAAATCACTGATGAAAGATAATCTCAATTTAGTACAAAGTGTCTTGACTAAACGTTAAAAAATCTAGCACATACGTTCTGGTTACAGCTCCAACCTGTCCAAAAACCTTTAAAGGGATGCATATTTTTGGCAAGGCTTATTAATTTCTGAGGAAAAAAATGGAAATATAAGAAATGTGCACAATGAAGATGAAGCATGAAAACTTTAAATTAATTTTAGCTTTAAATTAATGCAATGGGGTATAACCAAGCACTCAAATATAAAACATTAATTCCCTGACTCTTGTTATATGGTATCTGCTGTCTCCTGGGTTTCTTTTGCAATAGACTCATCCAATTTTTTCACAACTGTAAACAGAGACATGGAACAAAAGGGCTTACACATGCAAAGCAATGCATTCTAAATGTAAAAGGAATGATATAGACAAAACAACAAGGTGCTAAGCACCAACTTCCTCGCACAATTTTAAGTCAGCTCATGGACTATTTAAGGCAGTCAGAATTAGAACAGGGGACAGCTGTGATGACTAATAACAGAAAATGGGTATCAGCTGTGTTAGAGCTACACATAAAAATTATAAATGATGAAATACAAGTTTCTGAAAATAAGGTATTGCTTTCATCTTCAGAACACTGAATTCTCTGAAACGTACAACTTTACTACTGATTAAGCATGTCAGAAATAGTTAGCAGACACTGTAGGTCATCTGGTCTTTCCACAAAAATTAAAAACAAAAATCAGTACTAGCAAGAGCAATAAAAAAATCACAGAATCTGATGTGGGTAATCATGTCAAGTATTCTTATTTTGATAAATCATCATCCTCTACCTTTTTCACTTTTTTTTTACATGGGGTCTGTGAGTCACGCCAGCTGTCACCACCTCTCTCAGTTCAGTGCCACTGTTTGGTAGTATTGTTATACAATATTTGCTTTCAAAATCTTCTTCCATTTACTGTATCCAAAACTACAAATTTCTGATGGAAAAATCTAGTACCTTTTTCTGCCTTCATACCAGTTGAATTTCTATAAAAGTAGTGGCCTTGTCATTATGAAATTATAGGTTCATAGGTTCGTACTAGGCTATCTGCCATAGGGCATTTATAAGCCTAGCCAGAGTGTGTGTGGCTTTCACCACCCCTTAGGATGAGAATACTACGCCCTTTTAGGGTTTAGTTTACTGTGCCTCTGTCTAGTAGTGACACAGAGATGACCCCCGGGGTAAACCTACGATCTCCCATCCACTCGTCGAGATTTCTCTTGAATACAGTCAGTGAGGGGCTCTGCCTAACATGGACTGGGATTCTGTTCCAGAGTGTAGGGAGCCTCTGGGTTATGAATCTGTCCCTCCAGCATGTCCTATTTATTTCTGTGTTGAGGTTGAAGTCTCTTGTTCTCGTGGCTCTGATGGATTTGGATTTTCTGAGGTGGAGCATGTCCATTAATTCCGGATTGGACATGGCCTTGTATGTCAGGCACAGATCACCTCTGAGTAGGCGGTATGCGACTGAATAGAGCTGGAGTTTTTTCAGTCGGGCAGCATATGACATATGTTTAAGACCCTTTATCCTCTTGGTGAGGAACTTTTGAGGTCTTTCCAACTGCTGCAGGTGTCGGGTGAGATATATCCCAAATGGGGCACTGTACTCAATCATTGGCCTGATAAGAGAAGATTACAGGGGCACAATGACCTCTCTCGATCTAGATGTAAAACCCTTCATGATAAGGTGGACAATATAGAAGGTCTTCCTAACCACTTTGGCAATGTGAGTGTCAAATGAGAGGTTACTGTCAACCTGGGTCCCTAGGTCCCTGATTACCTCTTCCGTACTTAATGGATTACCACCTATGTGGTAATTTGTCGGTACCTTCTTTTTCCCAAAGGGTATGACTATACATTTTTTGGCATTCAGCTTAAGGCCATGGCTCTGGCACCAATTATCCGTTTCTATGAGGCCTCTCTGAAAGATGTTTGTGTCCGCTGGAGTATCAATTATGGCGCCCAGTTTGCAGTCATCTGCGAACTTTGTCAGCCACAATCCTCCTATGTTTGCCTGTACCTCGGAAAAGTAAATGCCGAACAAGAGGGGTCCCAGGACTGAGCCCTGTGGGACACCGCTTCTGACTGGCTTAGAGTCTGACATAGCTCCAGCAACTCTGACCCTGTGGGTTCTGTCCTTGAGCCAGATTGCAACCCATCTTGTGACATATGGGTTTACATTTAAGCTGGTGAGTTTGTCTATGATGCCCGAGTGAGGTATTGTGTCAAAGGCTTTTGCAAGGTCAAGGTAGGCTGTGTGAACTGCCTTACCCTCATCAATGGCCTTAGTGACTGTTTCAAAAATGTCGACCAAGTTCAAAAGGCAGGATCTGCCCTTGACAAAGCCAAATTGGGTAGGATCCAATGTCTGTAGGTCCCCAATGTCTTTGTTTATGAGTTCCATAATGATCCTCTCCATAGCTTTGCAGACCAGGCTCGTCAAGCTTATGGGGCGGTAATTTCCAGGGTCCGTAGAAGCACCGCCTTTGTGAAGTGGGACCACTGTTGCTGTACGCCACTCTTTGGGTATGTATCCTGTAGTAAGGCTAAGATTAAACAGCAGCCTTATGTGTGGGTTTAGTTCCTCTTGGAGTTCATGTAGCACATAGCCCGGGACACCATCCGGTCCCATTGATGCTGTGTTTTTAGCTTTAGAGAGGGTGGCTCTCACCTGGGCATCTGAGATGTTAGGGAGGCTACACTCTGCTGGGATAGTTATTTCTACTTTTGGGGGGGAGGGGGAGGAGAAATTTTCACTGAACCTGTCTGCCAGCATGTTGGCAATGTCAGTGGGTTCAGTGTATTTTGTGTCATTTTGGACTAACTCTGAGCATATCTGGGAGTTTCCACCCAGGTTTCTAACATAGCTAAAGAAGGCCTTGTGATTGTCTTTTGTGTCTTTTGCGATTTTTCTCTCAAAGTTGGCCTTGGATGATTTTATGAGTGATCGTAGTTTTTTGCTAGTACTGATCAGAGATGCCTTCCCTTTTAGGGATTTTGCTCTGTCATGTAGTAGCTTCCTCCTCCTGTTGTGAAGTTTGTTTATGGCTGGGGTCCACCAGACCGGGCGCCTGCCTTTGGGGGAATGGGTCTTGGTTTTATTTGGGATTGCATGATCCACGCATTCTTGAAGGTGCCCATAGAAGGCATTTGCAAAGGATTCAGCAGTGTGGGTTGTGGTTTCCACTGGCCCAGGGGCCTTGAAGGATACCACTTCAGTCTTAAGAAGTGTGAAGTTGGCTTTTGAGAAGTTCTTCACTGTGGTCTTTTGTGCAGGGGGTGGGGGCGGGATGTGGATTTCCAGTGAGATTCATTTATGGTCTGATCTTACCAAAGAGGGATATACTTCCGGTGTGGAGCATTTTGTCCCCATGTTTGTGATGATCAGGTCTAGTATATTGTCTCCTCTTGTGGGAATGGTGACTAGTTGTTCCATTGCATTTGAGTTTATGAATTCTAGGAACCTTTGGGCTAGGGTGTTGGGGCTTGAGTAATGTTCCCAGTCTATGTTTGGGTAGTTGAAGTCTCCCAAAATGATGGTATTTGGAGAGACAATCATACTCTCCAGTGTCTTCAGGAAGGCTGTGTGGGGTTCCTGAGTTTGAGAGGGTGGTCTGTAGCATGCTACAAACTGTAAGGCAGTTTTGCCTATGGTTAGTTGCACCTGGATAGTCTCCGATGCTTCGTGCATTGCCACTAACCTGGAGGTGTGGGTATCTTTGATGAAAATGGATACTCCCCCTCCTTTTGTGGTTCAGTCCAAGTTTTGGGGCCGGAAAGCATGATATGAGGTAAAACCTGATAGTGCTGGGGTGCTCTCAGGAGCCTTGAACCAGGTTTCAGTCACTGCACAGACATCGATGTTCTCCATACTGAGGAGGGCTTTGAGGGTGTGCATCTTGAGGTTTAGACTTCTGGCATTGAGCAGCATTACTGATTAGAAGCAAACAATGGTGGACTTGCTATGTGATGTTAGCAGCTAGCTTAACTAGACAGGCATGGATTAACAATTGCTTTATTAGTGAAGAAATAGCTTAATTTTTATTGTAGTGATTTCATTAGAACTGGCAGCCTTATGGCAGATGAAATACTTGAAATTGAACTTCATAAACATTTAGTCAAGATTTTAATGACAGTTGATCCAAATGAAATTAAAAAGAAACGTGCTGGATAGTAGAACCACTTCTTTTAAACTACTGTGCTATACAGATACTCATTCTACCTAAGGAGAACCACTTGAAGTTAGCTAATTAAAATCTTTACTTTTTACTCTGACTTAGAGGTTGGACTACTCAAGCATAAAGTCTATACAGAAGGACATGTGGAACATTCTGCTGAGAAAAATGCACATCTAGTCAAGTAATTGGCAAAAAGCTACATTTGAAGATAAAATGCAAAATCACTGATGAAAATATTTTCAATTCAGGATGAAGCTTCTTAACTCAAGGGCAGAATATCTAGCACACACACATTTGAGTTGCGGCTCCAACTGTCCAAAAATTGTTAAAGAGATGAATACTGTTGGCCAAGGAAGTTAAATTCTGAGGAAAAGAATGGAGATTTAGGAATTACACAATGAAGCTGAAATGTAAAAACACGTTTGAAATATGAAAATATGTTTTAAAGTAATACAATGAGGTATAACCAAGTACTCAAATATTAGAGTAACTATCTGATTCTTGTGACACAGTATCTACTGCCTCCTGGGATTGTTTCTTTTACAATAGACTCATCCGATTCTTTCACACGTTCAAAAAAAGGCATGCACCAAAATGGATTAAGCGTCAAAATAAATGCATTCTAAATGTAAAAGAATGATACTGACACAACCAGAAGGTGTTGTGCAGCAACGTACTCTCACAGTTTTAAGTCAGTTCATGGACTACATTAGGCAGTTTGGATTAGAACACGGGACAACTGTGATGACTAATAAAAGAAAATGAGGGGAACAGGAAATTAATTCCTGGTTTGGCACCTAGGTCTCTAATGTACACAGGCAGCCTGCAAATGGCTCATTACTAGGCTCCTGATTGGAAATGTTTCATCTCCCATGCCCCTGCTTACACTTATTAAGGGTACCAGAACTTGTTAGAGGTTTGGGATACATGGCTAGGCTTAAAATGGCCCTTGCGGTTGTTAGCCTAGTAAACACATTTGAACCTAGGAGTATTAGCTGTGTTAAAGCTGTACATAACAATAATAAATGATAATATGTGAATTACTGCAAATAAGATGTTGCTTTTGTTTTCAGATCTCTGAATTCTGTCAAATATATAAACTTAACTACTCATTAAGCATATTAGAAATAGAGGATGGATACCATGTGCCATCTGTGTTTTATGCAAAAAGAAGGAACAAAAATCTGTACTAGAAGGTGGAATCATTATGTGAGTTCTGTTGCTGAGCTCAATTAACAGCAATAAGAAAAACAACACAGAATGTGATGTGACTAATCCTGAGGAGTATTCGGATTTTCATAAATTATCCTCCTCCTCCACTTTTTTCCCATTTTTACATGCGAGTCACATCAGCCAGATCCACCTCTCAGTTCTGTGCCACTCTTTGGTATTTTGTGTTATACAGTATCTACTTTTAAAATCTTCCTTAATTATTATGTCCAAAACCATACATTTCTTATGTCAAAATCTACCTTTTTTACCTTATAACAATGACATTTCTAGAAAGGTAGGGGCCCTGTCATTACAGAATCATGTGACTAGAAGCAAACAATGGTGGATTTTTTATCTGATGCTAAACTGTACAGTGAAGCTTTTATAAATGTAATGCTAGCAGTGTTTTAAACACTGACATAATCACACAGGCAAAACACTGTCAATTTATTAGTCAAGAAACACTTGAGTTTTTAAATGTGCCAAATCAAGGTACACTAAAGGCAAAGGTTAATTTATTAGAAAAAAGAATGGAATGTTAGGAATTGCACATAATGAAGCTGAAATGTGAAAACATGCTTTAAATTAAAACAATTATGTATAATCAAGAATGCAACTATTATAAAGGATTACTGGATTCTTGTAGCACACTATGTCCTAGTTCTTGGGTGTTTTTTTGCATCAAGTTTTCCAGTTCTTTCACAACTATTTAAATAGAAATGCAATAAAATGGCTTAAGAGTAGTAAGAAAAGCATTAACATTAAACTGAATAATACTGCTACAATCAAATCCAGAGAGGCGAGATGGCTTTAGTTTGGACATGTGCTGAGGAGGGATGCTGGGTATATTGGGAAAAGGATGCTAAGGATGGAGCTGCCAGGTAAGAGGAAAAGACGAAGGCCTAAGATAAGGTTTATGGACGTGGTGAGAGAGGACATGCAGGTGTTTGGTGTGACAGAGCAATATGCAGAGGACAGGAAGAAATGGAAACAGATGATCTGTTGTGGCAACCGCTAACAGGAACAGCCAAAAGAGAAGAAGAATGCTGATACAATCAGATAGGTGTTGAACAAAAATATATTCTCAATGCTCTAATATAACCTGAGATTGCATAAAGCAGTGAGGGTTTGAACAGGGAGACAGCTGTGATGGTTGATAATGGTAAATAATAATATATGCATTACAGACGCACATAAAAAAGAACTAGTTGTGGACAATAGTAAATGAATATACTGGAGTCACTTTAAATGATATATTGCTTATTTTTCTTCAAGATGTTGGATTATATCAAATTTATACTGTCAAATACATTAGAAATAAGGAATGCATACTACGAGTCATCTGAACTTTGAGTTTAAACTTGGAAAAAAGTCTGTACTAAACAAGATGAATCATTTACTAATCATTAGCTCACCTATGAGTGGTAAGAAGGACCAGCACAAAACAGGGTGTAATGAATCATGTTGATTATTTTAAGTCTAATTAATCATAATCACTTTGCATGTTTTCCCTTTTTTAAATTGAGGTTGGAGTGTAATGTCAACTTTAACCACCTCTCTCAATTTAGTGCCACTCTTTTGTCTTCTTCGACAATTATGCCAGAGTGTCACAGGCTTTCTATCATGCAATCCATTCAACTCTTGGTTGGACATCCTTGTCTCCTCATGCCTTATTCCTGTCTTTCCCAAATCTGAATTACTGAATCATTCTCTCCTTTCCTGCACATGTGACTAAACTACCACAGTTCTGCTTGATCTTCTCTGCTACCTGAGCCACATTACCTTCAGCTCTGATGTCTTCAGTTCTTCATCTGTTCCACAATGTGCATCCTACTATCCGCCTGTCACTGACAGTTTTGCTAATTTGATGCATTTATTAACACTAGAATTATAAGTATAAAACACCTAAATGTGGAAATGACTGTGATAACGAAGAGCACTGACTGTAACAGCAAGTGCATGTTTGGTTAACTGAAGGTAAATATTAAAGATTTTAATATAGATTATGATATCCTACAATGTCACTGCAAAGAACAATGCTACTGAAAAATGGCAAGAAAAGACATTTAAAAGCAGTCTTGGTTGCAGTCCTTACTATGGATTGTCTTCTCTAGATTTTAATAGTTACCCACTAATGTAGCTTCTAAAATCTATCCATCCGTTACTTATATGTATATTATATCACCAACAGCATACTGATATCACCAATAACTATTTATGAAAATCCCCTTGCTTAAGTCTCACTGGCTGAAACAAACCATTTTTAGTTAGTACTGATACCTGAAATGCTGTAATTTAAGGGTCACTAAATCAATAAAGTAATAGTGCATTTTGGTAAGAAAGGCAATGCAAATAAAAAAGTACATTAATTTACAAAGAATGTTAGTGGTAACAGTGCCAGTGTTTTGTAATTTTTATTGATAGGGCTTGTATTACAGGCTTTACTAATCCTAACTTCCATTGATGTTACATACTATGCAATATATGAGGCAACATCTTAGGTGTTGCTACATTACTTTTCGAGATTATCCTTTCACTGCCCATTATATGAATGCACATATATAATATGAAGCCTTTGTCTGGATACGTTTGCATGGAAAACGTGAACGTCACACTGTTGGCCTACTGCCATTTTCTTTCCTTACTGTTTTAATTCAGACAAGGCACATTCCTAACTTTTCCCTTTTGGACAATATCTTTATTAAGGATATGGAGAACATTGATATCTGTGCAGTAACTGAGACCTGGTTCAAGGCTCCAGAGAACACCCCTGCAATACCAGGCTATAACTCTTACCACACTTTTCGGCCACCAAACCAGGATCGAAACACTAAAGGTGGAGGAGTGTCCATATTCACTAAGGATATTCACACCATCAGGTTAATTGCCCAACACAATGTGTCTGAAATTCTCCAGGTGCAACTAACACTAGGTAAGACTGATATCCAAATTGTAGCTTGCTACAGATCCCCCACCATGCCCCAAGATTCTCACTACACCTTTCTAAACATACTGTAAAATATTAATATACAACCAAACACCCTAATACTGGGTGATTTCAACTACTCTGCCATTAACTGGGAAAACTACTCATGTACCAACACATTTGCCCATCAATTCTTGGAATTCATAAATTCCAATGCCTTGGATCAATTAATCCATAGTCCCACCAGGAGCTACAATATCCTAGACCTGGTTATTACCAACATGGGAAATCGATGCTCCACACCTATGGTCACCCCCTCATTGGTCAGGTCAGACCATAAGCTAATCACCCTTAACATCCACATCCCACCCCCACCCCCCCAGTATGGAAACCTCCATAAAAAACTTATCCAAAGCCAACTTCATGCTCCTCAAGTCAGAAGTTACAAACTTCATGACACCCATGCAGACGGGAACTGAAAGTTCGACTGCTGAGTACTACACTAAGGCACTGTATGAGCACATCCACTCATGCATGAATCATGCCATCCCAAATAGAACCAAGATGCTCTCCTCCAAAAAAAGGAAGCCAATCTGGTGGTCCCCTGCCATAAACACACTTTACAACAAAAGAAAGAAACTGTTGCAGAAAAGAGGAAAATTCCAGGATCCCAAAAACTCCCTTACCAGCCTCAGTAAGAAGCTGAGATCCCTCATAAAATCCTCCAAAGCTAGTTACGAAAATAAAATTGCCAAAGATTCCAAAGACAACCACAAGGCATTCTATAACTATGTCAAGAATCTAAATGGCAATGCTCAGATACAGAATGGCATTAAATATACTGATCCCAAGGATATTGCCAATATCCTGGCAGATCGATTCAGTGCCAACTTCATCCCCCTCTCACCCCCTAAATGGCCCATCTCAATACCAGAAGATTGCCAAATTCCAGTAATAATGGCCACACAGGTAAAAAATGCATTATCCAAAGCTAAGAATACAGCATACATAGGACCAGATGACATCCTAGGCTGGGTACTACATGAACTACAAAATGAACTGGCACCTCACCTAAGTGTCATGTTTAATTATACCCTCACCTCAGGCTTCATGCCCACTGAGTGGCGTACAGCTACAGTTATCCCACTCCACAAGGGAGGATCCACCTTGGATCCTGGGAACTATTGCGCCATCAGTCTGATGAGCCTGATCTGCAAGGCCATGGAACGTATTATCATGGAACTTATAAACAAAGACATTGGCAACCTTAAAACATTGGACCCCATCCAGTTTGGGTTTGTGAAGGGCCAATCTTGTCTCCTGAACCTGATTGACTTCTTTGAATTAGTCTCCAGAGCCGTGGATGAGGGCAAGGCAGTCCACACAGCCTATCTGGACCTCGCCAAGGCCTTTAACACCATCCCCCAATCTGGAACCACTGATAAACTTACCAAGCTGGGCATTAGTCCCTACATCACTCGATGGGTTGCCAACTGGCTTACTGACAGAACCAACACTGTAAAAGTAGCTGACTCCAAATCCAGTTCCAGACAAGTGACAAGTGGAGTACCTCAGGGTTCAGTCCTGGGACCTCTCTTGTTTGGCATCTACTTCTCTGAAGTACAGGCCAACACTAAGGGACTTTGGCTAACAAAGTTCGCAGATGATTGCAAACTGGGAGCCATTATTGCATCCCCAAATGATGTGGATACTCTACAAAAGGGCCTTACAGAAACAGATGCTTGGTGCCAGAGCCATGGGCTCAAGCTCAATGCCAAGAAATGTATAGTTATCCCCTTTGGGAAAAAAACATGTACCCATGAATTACCACATAAGTGGCAGTACACTAAACACTGAAAGTATGATAGGAGACTTAGGGACACAGCTGGACAGTGGTCTCACCTTCAATAACCACATTGCCACAACAGTCAGGAAATCCTTCTATGTGGCACACCTCATCACTAAGGGCTTTTCATCCAGAAAAAAGGAGGTCATTGTCCCACTGTACTCATCCCTCATTAGACCCATTATAGAATACAACGCCCCATTTGGTATATACCTCTCAAGACATCTGCAACAACTGGAAAGGCCACAGAAATATCTCACTAAAAGAATCACAGGCCAAAAGCAGATGCCCTATGCTGACCATGTTAAAAAACTCCAGCTATACTCTGTCACATATCGTCTACTCCGAGGTGATCTCTGCTTAACATAGAAGGCCATGTCAAACTCAGAGCTGTTGGATATGCTACACTTAAAGAAATCCCAATCCCTCAGAGCCACACATTCCAGGGATCTCTAAACTTTGTCATCACAATAAACAAAACATGCTGGATGGATAGGTTCCTGACCCAGAGACTCCCCAAACTCTGGAATAGACTGCCCATACATGTCAAGCAGAGTGCCTCTTTGGCCCTCTTCAAAAGGAACCTTGATGATTGTATGGGAGAAAGGAAATTCATCCCGGAAATCACGTCAGTCGCCCTGCTAGACAGGGTTCCAGGGAAGTAAATAGTGTGGGAAGAAATTGCCAGGGAATTGTTATGGCTATGCTTGTATAGGCCCTAGGGCCGATAGCCTAGTACCAACCTATGAACCTATTAAGTCACTACAGAGTGCATGCAGAGGGCACCAGAATTACATATTTTGGCACAGTGTACTTCTGCAGTAAAAGGAATCCCAAAGACATTTATACCACAGCAGCTCTATAAAACGTCCTATATATTGTATAAGGCTTCATGTGTAAAACATTTACGGACATTTGACAGCTGTACAGTTGTAGTTAAGACTGTTACCATAATAGTAAATCTTCAAGAAGTGGCCATTTTGGCAGTGAGTTGTAACATTATGGTTTTATACTACTTTGATTTCCTTCATACCATTCTGGATTTTTATAAAAGGAATCTCTTATTTCCCATTAAAGCTTATACAGGTTCTATAATAATATTTCATGTCATCCTAGAAAGATTTTGAGGCAGTCTTATAAACTTAGTGTTACTAGGTGATTTTCTTGATAATAATAATAATAATAATAATAATAATAATGATAATAATAATACCTAGCGTGTGGAAACTGGGATTTTGTCAAAATATTAACCATAATTAACTAATGAGGACTTTGAATTTTAATAAGTGAGCATGAAAAGCTGAGGAGCAGATTTGATTAACTAGATGCAGTCCTCCATGGTGATGCAGGTAGGGTAAAATTATTGCAAGTTAAGGAGCAGATATGATTAACTAGATGCAGTCCTCCATGCTGATGCAGGTAAGGTAAAATTATTGCACATACAACTACTACTTGAGCATCTACTGATAAGATAAGTATCTCACCTACAACTATACTTTCTTTGGACAGAGTCACTTTAACAGTAATTCAAAACAATTAGCTCAATTCCCATGTAGTACTAACATATTTTGAGTGGGGAGGGGTACTTATAGGATGCCACATATATCTATACCAAAGCCTGTGTATTTCTAAGATATGTGTGTCTAGCTGTACTGTTTAATAAAGGTAGACTCTGGACCATGCATCAGGTTCTAAAACATCCTATGCAAAAACATTTCTAAAATATACCGATGATGTTTCTGCTGTTCTAGTAGAATGATTTCTAATTTTGCCTTTTAAAGGTTTATACGGTGGTACAGCGGGGAGTGCCTTCTGTGTGGAGTCTGCATGCCCTCCCCGCAGTCGAGTGGCCTCGGAAAGACATGCGTGAATGGGCGTGCCTTCGCTGAAGGTTGGGTGTCGGGCTGGCAACTCAGCACCATAAAAATCTACTGCCAATCATTAGCGGACCGGAGTTCCGCTGTGGCGACCCCTTACCGGGAAAAGCCAAAAAGACAAACAACATTACATTTATTTTTACAAAACACGATGTAATAGACCAAACATTTAGTTACTATGTGTTAATCCAATCATATATGCTACTTCCCTTTCTTGAAAGAACTAAACAGCTGATCAGTCTTTCAGATGTCTGTGACTGCCCCTTGCCTAGAATCTATGAATATCCAAGAAATGTAGATATTCTCCATTATTATGTTTACATAAAATAAGTGCAAAATGGGTGGACTGATGAAGAGTTCATATTGACTTTGTGTTTTGGCATGAATGTGAGAAGCATGCAACTATACTGTTGTAATATAGAAAACCATATAAAAAGTCTTATACATGATAGCCTGTAACTCAAACTCTTTTGACAGTTGTTAAAAAATATATTTTTCCAACAAGGGTATTTTAGATCACTGGATTCAACAGGTTAAAAATGAAGTAAAGTCAAATATCAAAATATAAAGTTCATGTCCAATGTACAAAAAATATGCTTCTTTAGTGGTCTTTGATGCAACAAAACTAAAAGTTGAGCTTGCTGCAACCTGAGATGAAGGTTGGTAAGCAAGCAGAAAATGCAGATGCATGCAACATGACATATATGCTAAGATATGTTTATAGAATGAAAGAACGCAAACAATGCATTCATCTCAGAAAGGAACAGTGTAATGGATCCAAGTTGTATGATATACTATATATAAAAAACGTATACCTAGTTGTGCTATAAGAGCTCTATATATTAAGTCTTTCAGGCTTATTTTTAAATATGCAAAACTTTAAAGGAAAACAATGGGATATAAAATGCAATAGCTCTACCTGCTGTTTCCTTAAGTCCCCCTTATGTGTTACAGTAAAAAAAAAAAATAACTACTGCTTTAAAATAAAATGATGTAAACTGTTTTACTGATGAGCTTCCTAATTCTCCGTACTGTTTTCGTTTCCGTTTTAAAACCAAAATTAAAACTCTCTACTTGTCTCTCAAATAATGACGTCACATCTGCCATAGCTCCTCAACTAGCTCCCGGGTGGTTTCCTCCCCCAAACTGACGTATACTATGCCTTATTTGCATGCTGCATATAAGCCCCTGTGATCCTCCCACATGTGATGTCATCACTGCCTTGGCCAGTCCACAATTCCATGAATAAAACTGAGTGACTACTGTGTGGAACTTCTTTTCATTCTAAGTGAATCCTATCGGCTCCATTTTCAGAGAAGGACCAGCTCGTTGTTTGTAGTGTCGAGGGTTGGAAGAAATCATATTTAAGGTAAGTTATCTGTGTAATATTATAGTTTGTGTGCCCCTAGCACTGATATTTTCTTCATGTTTTTACTGTATCTAATGTTTATTATTCTGTAGGGCTGTTTTAAATTAGTATTATTGATGCTGAGTCGTTAGTTTCATTGTTTTCTACTTTGAGGTTTGTGTGCTCCGTTCGGTTTTGTTTGTACAGTTGGCGTATTTAATTTAGAGTGAAGCTAGGGGCATGCTGCAATGTTGTTTTTATTTTGTTATAACTAAGTTTTTTGTAATGAACGCCGAAACCACGTTGTCTTAAATGGCGCGTTGTTGTATATGGCGTTTTCCGACCGGCGCGTGTTTATTGAAGGGCTTTCTTTAATGAAGTTAGTTTTTAGACGTTACTTTGCAAATTGAATGTCACATTGCTGATGGTGGAATTAGAAAATGAGATTTTTGCAACTTTTTGGACGGCTGAAATCGGTTGTAATTGGCATGGTCCATGTTAAAGCTCTTCCAGGTATATAGTTTGTCATTTTATGTATATATTTTTCAGGTTTTGTATCGTGTTTGTCCGTGTTTATTATTATGATGTCAACGAGCTGAGAAAATAAAAGTAAAGATCAAAACTGATTTACAGCAGCCAGAGAGATCTTTGTCAACTTTGCCCTCGTGACTCTTCATTATCAATCTACATAACTTGTGTCTGCTATTTAGCAAAGGGTGAATGTTGAGTGGGGTGCTGAGTAATGTGACTCATGCTAGTTAAGATATTTTAAAATGAAATCCGTTCGACACAAAGATGTACATTCAGATGCTACTTTTAAGTAACAGATAATTATACAGGATAGTGCAGTTGGTCCCGCCGTTTATTTTAACATTATGTGCATATTTAGAAGTCAGTTAATGTACTCCATGTATTTCTTGCATGTTTGAAACCCCAAACGTAATTTGGTGCAGGACACAGTGAAACTACCCCCCATCCCCCATGTATACATATATATATATATATATATATATATATATATATATGTGTGTGTCTAAACTTGGGTAGTATTTTTGTTACGTGGTTTATTGATTAGTTAAAGGGGAGGTGGCCTTTTTCAGCCTCCACCCCGGAGATGGAATACATAAAGTAGAACATACAACAAAAGTTTCAAGACAGGTAACTTGCACACACAATTTTCAATTAAATATACTGTCATACAATATGTGCAGTTTCATTTGGCATAGAAGTAGTAATTAATATTTTTCAAATATAGATTAAAAGCAGGTTTGTGTTGGCATCCCAGATAACAGATTAGCCAGTGTCTCAGAAGCATTTAAGTGATTTCTTCTTTGATGTGCTGATGTGATGTATTTTTAAAGTCTTGGAGGAATTCTTTAGACTTAATTTCAGATAGGAACTTGTTCCAAAATGTTGTACCTATTCTGTAGAATGGATTCCCCTCATTATATTCTTGAAAGGTGGTCTGCTTAGCATGATGGTGATGTCTTGTGTGTTTCTTAAGGTACATCCTGGTTCTCTGAGTGCCAGTTTTCTTCCCAAGGGGGGTGGATAATAGCCTAGTTTTAATTTTTGAATGTCATAATGCTTAGTAATAGGGTTATTCTTTCGGTCATAGGTAGCCACTCTTCACTTGTAAAATGTTGCATTGATAGCTGCATGTGTTGACTAGTAATGCAAATCTATGTATTTTGTTTACTGTAGTCTGTAGATTTTGTGTACTCTGGGCAGAGTGCAGTGTCAGAAGATGGAGTCCATATTCCAATTTGAGCAGAAGAATATCCTTGGCTATGGTTGTTTGTGCTGTACAAGAGAGTAGATGAGTGATTTTTATTTTTAAGAAATATTTTAGTTGAGAGAGAACTTTATTAACTGTTAAGTCAGTGTCTGTACATAAGCTTAGAGACCGATCAAGGGTTAATCCTAGCTGCTTGTATTAATTGAAATGCAGGTATTCATTTATTGATGTTTGCTTACTGGGAAAGTCTGATTGGGCACAGGTACCCCTTCTCATCGGAGTCCCTGGGAGAAAAGCTCCAAGGTAACAAATTTTACTGCAGTCAAAGTTTGCAATAACATTATAATGCAATTTCACTGACTAAATAGCATAGTAGTCAGTATAATAAAATTTTATGATATTCACAAAGAATGTAAAAGCATTGTATTAAAAATGTATAGACAGAAGAGTGAGTTGTTTTGTTGTCCTAAATAATGATATCAGATAGTTGTTGGCACTCATGAGGTAATGCAAATAACATAATGTTAAATTTTTTAGGCTTTTCCACTAGCTTATCTGTGGCCTATTGGTATAGCCTAGAAAAGTATTTGCAGTTTTAGAATTGATTTGTTTGCAATGAGAAAGACAATCTCATGTGCATGTATGGTGACATCTAGAGATGATGGCTTCTCTAAGAAGTCATTAATGAAGAGAAAGAAGAGCAGGTGACTTAATACTGATCCCTGTGGTGCACCTGAATGAAAGGTCCATTAATATGAAATATGTTTATTATCAAAGAGCTGGAATGTCTTGTCTTTGAGGTAGCTTTGGAGCCAACTGATTAACATTTTCTCCAAAGTTAATCTTTGCTAATTTTGATAATGGTAGGCTGTGAGTGACGGTATCAAATGCTCTGCATATGTGTACAAATATCCCAACAGTAAATAGACCAGAGTTAATATGGCTATACATTAAATTGTTACCAATAGTAATGATGTGTTTGTGCTAGAAGCATTTCTGAAATCGTGTTTTCTGCCTGACAGGAGTCCATGTGTATGTTTGAGAAGTGTGTATAGAATTTTTTCAGGTATTTGTGCAAGTGAGCATAGAGTACAGAGTGATCTAAATTATTTAAGAGATTTGGGTTTGAGAACTTTGAGATGGGGATGACAATGGAATGTTACCGTTAGTGAAATGTGGATTAAAAGATCTAGAATGCATATATTCATTTACTTTTTAAACTAGGTAAGTGAACTATTCTGTAAACTCCTTTCAGCCACAAACCAGGCCAAAAAGGCTAAGAAAACAAAAAAACAAAGAAAACATAATTTGAATTTACAACAAATCATAATTATTTGTCAATACACCCAACATATTTTAGTTGTATACGTACAGTAAAATAATACAGTTAAAGGAGATCTTACTGGACATTACAATAAAAATATGTGCAAAGTACATTTACGCCAGAAAGTTCAGAGATTCCATGGTATAGGTCATTCCATTGCTGGAGATCTAGTGGAATAAGTGATAGTGTCTGTATTTTTTGTAAAAGAGTACATAGAAGCCATGAAAATAACTGGAGATTAGAAATTGCTGATAAGTGATTAAAGTCAGTGGCACTAAAAATAATATTTTCAGAATGTACTGTATACCATATTCCTTCAGAACAAGAAGATATGGTCCTAAACTCCAAGAGATACACTGTCTTGGATATCTTATGGGCAGATCAGGGATCATTTTTTTGCTTTTCAACCCTGTTTACACTGTCTAAAGTTAACACGGATCATGATACCATCAACTTTAACCTAAGAGTAAAATCACACCTGATCATAAATAAAGTATCCTTATTTGATTTTATCAATGAAAACTGTATGATATACTAAAGGAAGAAGTCTGTGATACTACACTCAGTGACCCAAGTTAGTGTGCTCATGGTACTGTCGGTGAGTTTTACAAAGCTAGTAACTCTTGAAATAGAAACATATACTGTTAAGATACAAATATAGAAATAACTCAATAACGACAATAAACTTTTGGTAAGATGGCAAATCTAATAAGATTTCTGAAAAAAGGAATAATATTTACATGTGAAGTATAACTTTACTCCTATAAACAAATATGCTATTAAGTAAAACATAGGAACTGCTTTCTTTAACTGCTTTCGTTCCTCATTTAATCTTCCAAATCTGTCTAAAAGCTTAGTTTGGTATCAGTGGTAGAAAACAATACTAAAGCATTCGTTAATTACAGTCAGAAAATCAGAAGGGAAAAGTATGGATATAATATATTACCAGTAAACAGTGATTGGACAGTGCAGTGGTGTATTGGTTAGCACTGTTGCCTCACAGCAAGATATTCTCTCGTTCAATTCTCAGCTGGGGTACCATCTGTACAGTGTCTGCATGTCTTCCCTGCATTCGTGTGTGTTTTCTCTGAGTTTCCTCCCACATTCCAAAAACGTGCAGTAGATGGCTTGGACACTCTAAATTGGCCCTAGGTGCGAGTGTGTGGTGCACCCTCTGAGGAGGTTTGGGCCTTGGGCTAGCAGTCCAACCCCGTAAAAACTCGTACCTGCTACAGAAACAACGAATGCTGAAGGGTGCTTGTTGTCCGATGTGCTGTATGAGTGAATTCCGGATCTAGGAAACAGTGATTATCCTGCTGCAGCGTGTAGCAAATGAATTTATAGAAAAAAATTGTGCAGACTTCACAAAAATTAAGAGAATTGGGGACAAAGGGAGTTGCCTCCTATGTGGCTGCAGTTTTGAGAAAGATTACGTTGCTTCTGACACTGAGTGCCAGCAAGGGGGCTAGTGTGTGTGAGTGAGTGCCAGCAAGGGGGCTAGTGTGTGTGTGAGTGAGTGCCAGCAAGGGGGCTAGTGTGTGTGTGAGTGAGTGCCAGCAAGGGGCTAGTGTGTGTGTGAGTGAGTGCCAGCAAGGGGCTAGTGTGTGTGTGAGTGAGTGCCAGCAAGGGGGCTAGTGTGTGTGTGAGTGAGTGCCAGCAAGGGGGCTAGTGTGTGTGTGAGTGAGTGCCAGCAAGGGGGCTAGTGTGTGTGTGAGTGAGTGCCAGCAAGGGGGCTAGTGTGTGTGTGTGAGTGCCAGCAAGGGGGCTAGTGTGTGTGTGAGTGAGTGCCTGCAAGGGGGCTAGTGTGTGTGTGAGTGAGTGCCAGCAAGGGGGCTAGTGTGTGTGTGAGTGAGTGCCAGCAAGGGGGCTAGTGTGTGTGTGAGTGAGTGCCAGCAAGGGGGCTAGTGTGTGTGTGAGTGCCAGCAAGGGGGCTAGTGTGTGTGTGAGTGAGTGCCAGCAAGGGGGCTAGTGTGTGTGTGAGTGAGTGCCAGCAAGGGGGCTAGTGTGTGTGTGAGTGAGTGCCAGCAAGGGGGCTAGTGTGTGTGTGAGTGTGTGCCAGCAAGGGGGCTAGTATGTGTGTGAGTGAGTGCCAGCAAGGGGGCTAGTGTGTGTGTGAGTGAGTGCCAGCAAGGGGCTAGTGTGTGTGTGAGTGAGTGCCAGCAAGGGGCTAGTGTGTGTGTGAGTGAGTGCCAGCAAGGGGCTAGTGTGTGTGTGAGTGAGTGCCAGCAAGGGGCTAGTGTATGTGTGAGTGAGTGCCAGCAAGGGGCTAGTGTGTGTGTGAGTGAGTGCCAGCAAGGGGGCTAGTGTGTGTGTGTGCCAGCAAGGGGGCTAGTGTGTGTGTGAGTGCCAGCAAGGGGGCTAGTGTGTGTGTGAGTGAGTGCCAGCAAGGGGCTAGTGTGTGTGTGTGTGAGTGCCAGCAAGGGGCTAGTGTGTGTGTGAGTGAGTGCCAGCAAGGGGGCTAGTGTGTGTGTGAGTGAGTGCCAGCAAGGGGCTAGTGTGTGTGTGAGTGAGTGCCAGCAAGGGGGCTAGTGTGTGTGTGAGTGAGTGCCAGCAAGGGGGCTAGTGTGTGTGTGAGTGAGTGCCAGCAAGGGGGCTAGTGTGTGTGTGAGTGAGTGCCAGCAAGGGGGCTAGTGTGTGTGTGAGTGAGTGCCAGCAAGGGGGCAATTTATCTTCTTGATTCACATTTTTGGACCATTTAACATAACGTTGTGATGATTTTCTGTGGACCGTTAGTGGCAAAACATTATCGAATGAATATAGAAAATAATGGCTGACATTGCAGTTTCACATTTCATACCCTTTCGAAAATTCATACTAATGCAAGACCTACTGTTGGATGATCTTTCAAACTTTGTAAGAGTAATATTTGAAATTTCTACTTCTACTTGTGCCTTTCTCCCACTTACGTATGGCTTAGTCCAGATTTAGTGCACTGATTAGGTATGACATGTCAGGACCATCGCTCTCAGCCTGAGACATTGCAAATTGTGACATACTTGTTGCAGTGTATTCTGAGCTGATGTCATGTTTGCTTTTCATTTTTTACTGTGATCATGTTTTACCCATGAAGCCAGTAGATAGTTGTTTTCAGCCAGCAGATTTGTTTTGGATACCCCCCACTTGTAGAAATGTTGGTTATCACAGCGATTGCTAGTTGCAGCACGTTGCTTGGCTATGTTACTTGGTAGTTTAATAAAGCTGAATATAAATTATAATTAGAACTGTAGTCCAAGGAGAAGTGGTTTGCATTTAGTGCTGCTTGTTTTACTCTACTTCAGTTTGACTAGACTTGTGATGGAAATGTTCTGAATTGGGTAGTACTGTCTTTATGGGTGCATGCATTTAGTTTCACTGTTTTCTGGAATATTTTAACGCAATTAAAACGCCCAATAAAAATTTACTGCATTATACAAGCAATATAATTATATATGTGTGTGTGTGTATCTGTGTCTGACTTCAAGCAAGGGGGCAAGTGTGTGACTGCTAGGAATGGGGCAAGTGTGTGTGCTTGTGTGTGACTGCAGGCAAGGGCACAAGTGTGTGCATGTCTGTGTATGTGGGCAACTGCAAGCAAGGGGGCAAGAGTGTGTGACTGCAGCCAAGGGGGCAAGTGTGTGTGTGTGTGTGTGTGACTGCAGCCAAGGGGGCAAGTGTGTGTGTGTGTGTGTGTGTGTGTGTGTGTGTGTGTGTGTGTGTGTGTGTGACTGCAGCCAAGGGGGCAAGTGTGTGTGTGTGACTGCAGCCAAGGGGGCAAGTGTGTGTGTGTGTGTGTGTGTGTGTGTGTGTGTGTGTGTGTGTGACTGCAGCCAAGGGGGCAAGTGTGTGTGTGTGTGTGACTGCAGCCAAGGGGGCAAGTGTGTGTGTGTGTGTGACTGCAGCCAAGGGGGCAAGTGTGTGTGTGTGTGTGACTGCAGCCAAGGGGGCAAGTGTGTGTGTGTGTGTGTGTGTGTGTGTGACTGCAGCCAAGGGGGCAAGTGTGTGTGTGTGTGTGACTGCAGCCAAGGGGGCAAGTGTGTGTGTGTGTGTGTGTGTGTGACTGCAACCAAGGGATTAGTGTGTGTGTGACTGCAACCATTTTTTAATTGTGAACGTTTTAATTTAAAGTCAAATGTCGTAAAGTGTGTTTCCAGATCGAGATCAGTACTTTTAAAGAAATGAAAGTTACAGAATATTTAACAATACAAGGAATGTTATAAGCTAAGTGCAGTCGTATCTATACTTCATACTGTAAGTTTATGATCACAGCACAAGTATGTGTATATTATTTTTAAAACTTTGATGGAGCACTGGTATTTTTAGACCGTTTACGTATTTAGTCCGGGCGCTTGGTTAAAATGTTCCGGCAGGGCGTGGGGTCGCGATGTGAATATCCAGTGAGATTAGTTTATGGTCTGATCTTACCAGTGAGGGATACACTTCTGGTCTGTAGCATAGAGTCCCCATGTTGGTAATGATCAGGTCCAGTATGTTTTCCCCTCTTGTGGGAGTGGTAACAAGTTGTTCCATAGCATTTGAGTTTATAAATTCTAGGAAGCTATGGGCTAGGGTGTTGGAGCTACAGTAATGCTCAGTCTGTTTGGGTAGTTGAAGTCGCCCAATATAATGGTGTTTGGAGAGACCTTCATATTTTCCAGTGTTCTCAGGAAGGCTGAGTGGGATTTCTGTGTTTGGGAGCGTGGTCTATAGCAGGCTCTAAACTGGAAGGCAGTTTTACCCACTTAGTTTCACATGGATAGTCTCTGATGCAACATTATAGGAATATGATGACATTACATAAACATCATTTTATGTAATTATTCTTATACATTTTTATGTTGGACAATGATGCATCATCAGAGATTGTCACTGCATGGTAGTGAAATGGTTATTATGGGGCATGTAATGCTGTGAGTTCTCCTGCAGCAAGTGCATGGAGTTCTGGCTTTTATAACATACCTATGCAGATAGAGGCTCAGTTCTAGAACAGTGTGTGTACTACTTGATGGAAATAGATTCCTTGTGAAAGCAACATTGATATTGTACTGCTCACTGTTGGAGTTACAAGCAAGTATGAATAAGAGACATTTGAAAGAGTGAACTTGCTATCTTATAAAGAGATGTTTGAAGGATGTGGTACCACCAATACAATTTGTCTCACCTGTGTGGGAAATTGCTGTCTTCCCAAGATGTGACTTGTTATTACTTGCACTGTGAATGCTAAAGGGTAACACCTGTGACCCTCAGACAATTTGTGGGATACATCTGAGAATCTGGGTACTGTCACTATTGCATGAGAACACAATTTTGATCTGTTTTCGACCTAGCTCTAAGAAATGTTTAAGGACTGAATGATTCAAGTTTACAGTTACTAGTAGTTTTGCCAATAACAGCACATTTACTAGTAGTTTTGCCAATAACAGCACATTTTCTGTTTACCTTCCTTTGTCAAATCCAAGCTGAGCCTTCCAAAGCTTATGATTTCAATGTTTTCTGTTAAACTGAAATACTTCAAGCAACATCTCAATCTGAAGCAGGCAGTGCCTAGTAGTGCTTTTTGTTAATTTTTTTTTTTTTTTTTGCTGGAATTTATTCAATCAGCTGCAGTCTTTTTTCAAAGAATCTTTGATATAACCTTACCAAAAAAAAAAAAATACAGTACCCGTGAGTTATCCATCTTTTTTACTCTTGACTATGGGGTTTAAAGTGAACTGGCCATGTTTCTTTAGTCATTTTTTTCTATTCTGGTTTCATTCAGATTTACTTTCAAGTTGTGTATTGTGTCCACATTGACAAATAACTATGTATTTATGACTTTCAAATTCAGAATCGATTGCAAAAAATGAATTGTCTACTCTCTGAATTTTCCAGCCTTTTCAGTGGTCTTGAGGTTGCTTATTACCTGTTGTACTAGTGCTTAAATGGGAATGAAACCAGAAAACGGCAACAAAAAAAACAATAGACTAAACAAGCATGCTCATTTCGGGCTTGTGTGTGACTGCAAGCGAGGGGGCTAGTGTTTGTGTGTGTGTGTGACTGCAAGCGAGCAAAGAGGTGGGTCAAGCGTGTGACTGCAGTCAAAGGGGGCAGGTCTGTCAGTGTGGCTGTGTGAGACTCCAATTAATGCTTCTTGTTTTTGGGTTTGTTCTATCAAAATTTGTGCTTTTCTGTAATTTTCCAAGATAAAGTTAGTAGCCGAGACAGTTCATCCTTCATAACCTTGCAAAAGATGCATGCCAAAGCAAGACTTGTTTGATCACCTGTCTCTGTTTATAACAGATCAACTTTTAGTACTGTTTACACGTCCCCCCAGATATAATTTGCCTTGTCTAGATTTACTGCATTTAAGGAGAACGGGATATTAAACTAGATTGCTCAACCTGGTGTGCATCTAATCAGTTATTTGTCTGATACCTGATTAGAAAGTAAACAACACAGCTTTACCAAATAATCCACTCTACTGTTTTACCTAGTAGCCTATTTACGTTTACATACTGTGAGTTTCTGTTTTAAACCATAAGCTAGAAATAGTCGAGCAGGCTCGGAAATGATGCAGTCATATCTGCCATAGCTCTTGCTGTACTCTTCAGTAGACCCCCCCCCCACAAATTGATTGCATTGCCTGCAGCTTGACTTAATTTTTTCTTCATTAGTAAGGTAAGTCTTCGTAATGAAGTCCGATGTTAATTATACATGGAGCCTCTGTACTACTAGACCTTATATTGTGCTTGCAAGTGTCTGACTGCACATTGATAGATTGTATACCTTTTGTGTGCGCATGTGCCATGTGCTACCCTGTTTGCTGCTGTTAATTGATTACTGTAGCTCTTTCGTATTTATTGCTATATTATATTATGGGGGCTGTATTGTAGAATGATTTTTGATAATTACTCGTTTTATTTCTCTGTAATGCTGGCATTTGGTAAATTGAAAATTGGAATGCGTTTATCTGCGAGCGTCCATGCGTCAGTTTCGTTCTCTGTGTAATGCTGGCCAAATGTAATGTAAGTGCGTGTGACCGTTCACGCGTCGTGTACATGCCCCTGTCCTGAATAACTGGAGTTAGTGCATAGGTTAGTACTAGGCTATCTGCCCTAGGTAATTTATAATCCTATGGAGAAGTTGTTTGGCTTTCAACACCCATTTTAAATTAATTTTGCTATGGCCTTTTTCAAGGTTAGTATACTGTGCTCTGTCTAATAGTGACACAGAAGTGATACCCGGGCTAAACCTAGGATCCCACAAGCCATGCTGCTTCGCAAGGGACGGCTTGCACCTGTCACCCCTAGGCTTCTGGATATTGGCAAAGGCTCTTGCCACCCCCGTAGTGCCTTTTTTAGGCAAGGCTCAAATTCTAAACCTACCACCCTAGAACACAAAAAAGGAAAAAAACTAAGGGTAATGCTGCTCAATGCCAGAAGTCTCCATCTCAAGATGCACGCACTCGAGGCCCTTCTCAGTATGGAGAACATTGATGTCTGTGCTGTGACAGAAACCTGGTTCAAGGCTCCTGAGAGCACCCCAGCACTATCAGGTTTCACCTCATATCATGCGTTCCGGCCCCAAAATCCGGACAACACCAAGAAAGGAAGGGGGGGTGTCCATATTCATAAAGGACACCCACACCTCAAGGTTGGTGGCAATGCACGATGCATCGGAGACCATCCAGGTGCAATTAACCATAGGCAAGACTGCTCTGCAATTTGTAGCATGTTACAGGCCACCCTCTCAAACTCATGAACCGCACATGGCCTTCCTGAAAACATTGGAGGGGATAAATGTATCTCCTAACACCATCATACTAGGTGATTTCAACTACCCTAATATAGACTGGGAACACTACTCAAGCCCAAACACTCTAGCCCAAAGGTTCCTGGAGTTCATAAACTCAAATGCCATGGAACAACTAGTCACCATCCCCACAAGAGGAGAAAACATACTTGATCTCATCATCACGAACATGGGATCACAATGTTCAACACCGGAAGTATATCCCTCACTGGTGAGATCAGATCATAAACTAATCTCGCTGGAGGTCCTCATCCTGCCCCCACCTGAAATAAAAAAGACCACAGTGAAAAACTTCTCAAAAGCCGACTTCACACTTCTAAAACTAGTGTGGTCTCCTTTAAGGCCTCTGAGCCAGTGGTAAACATTACTCAAACCGCTGAATCACTTACAAATGCCTTCTACCAGCACCTACAGGACTGCATGGATCAGGCAATCCCAAACAAAACTAAGACTCTTTGTACCAAAGGCAAGCGTCCAGTCTGGTGGACCCCAGCCATAAACAAGCTCTACAACAAAAGGAGGAAGCTACTACAAGATAGAGCAAAATCCTTGAAAGGTAAGACACCTTTGATCATTATAAGTAAAAAACTAAGAGCTCTCATAAAATCATCCAAGGCAAATTTTGAGAGAAAAATCGCCAAGGACTCAAAAGACAATCATAAGGCCTTCTTTACCTATGTTAGAAACCTAGGAGGAAACTCCCAGATATGCTCAGAATTAGTTCAAAATGATGTGAAGATTACTGAACCTACACACATTGCCAACATACTGGCTGACAGGTTCAGTGCAAACTCCCCCTCCCCCAAAAGGAGAGATATCTATACCAGAGGATTGTAGCCCCCCAAACATCTCCAACGTCCAGGTGAGAGCTGCTCTCTCCAAGGCAAAAAACACAACATCCATGGGACCGGATGTTGTCCCCGGCTGTGTACTCCACGAACTCAATGAGGAATTAAACCCGCAGTTAGGACAGCTGTTTAATCTTAGCCTCACCTCAGGATACGTACCCAAGGAGTGGCGCACAGCGACTGTGGTCCCACTTCACAAGGGCGGTGCCTCCACCGACCCTGGAAATTACCGTCCCATTAGCTTGACAAGCCTTATCTGCAAAGCCATGGAGAGGATCATAATGGAACTCATAAATAAAGACATAAGGAACTTGCAGACTTTGGATCCAACCCAGTTAGGCTTTGTCAAAGGCAGATCATGCCTTTTAAACTTGGCTGACTTTTTCGAGACAGTCACCAAGGCCATTGACGAGGGAAAGGCAGTCCATACAGCCTACCTCGACCTGGCAAAGGCCTTCGACACAATACCCCACTCGGGTATCATCGAAAAACTCATCAGCTTGAATGTAAACCCATACATCACAAGATGGGTTGCAAACTGGCTAAGTGACAGAACCCACAGGGTCAGAGTTGCTGGAGCCATGTCAGACTCAAAGCCTGTCACAAGTGGTGTCCCACAGGGCTCAGTCCTGGGTCCACTCCTGTTCGGCATCTACTTTTCTGAAGTACAAGCAAACACAGGAGGGTTATGACTGACAAAGTTTGCAGATGACTGCAAACTGGGCGCCATAGTCAAACACATCTGACACAGATATCCTTCAGAAGGGTCTCACAGAAATGGATAACTGGTGCCAGAGCCATGGCCTAAAGTTAAACGCCAAGAAATGCATAGTCATACCCTTCAGGAAAAACAAGGTTACCCCTAGCTACCATATAGGTGGCAATGCACTGAGCACAGAAGAAGTCATCAGGGATCTGGGGACCCAGGTTGACAGTAGCCTTTCGTTTGACACTCATGTTGCTAAAGTAGTTAGGAAAACCTTCTACATTGCCCACCTGATCATGAAGGGATTCACATCTAGATCAAGGGAGGTCATCATCCCCCTGTACTCATCACTCATTAGACCTATGATTGAGTACAATGCCCCATTCGGAATGTATCTGACACGACACCTGCAGCAGCTGGAAAGTTCCTCACCAGAAGGATAAAGGGTCTCAAAAATATGTCTTATGCTGCCCGACTGAAAGAACACCAGCTCTATTCAGTCTCATACCGCTTGCTCAGAGGTGACCTGTGCCTGACATATAAGGCCATGTCAAACCCAGATTTGATGAATATGCTTCACCTCAAAAAATCTAGATCCCTCAGAACCACAAGGGCGGGAGACTTAAACCTTGACACGGTTATTAATAGAACGTGCTGAAGGGACAGATTCATCACCCAGAGACTCCCTATGCTGTGGAACAAAATCCCGGTACATGTGAGGCAGAGCACCTCGCTGGCCTTGTTCAAGAGGAATCTTGACCAATGGATGGGAGATTGCAGATATACCCCAGGGATTACTTCAGTGTCACTGCTTGACAGAGGCACAGCAAAATAATAGGCATAGTTTTATTCAAACTAAAGGGGTGGCGAAAGCCACATAACTATGGGCTAGGATTATAAATGCCCTTGGGAAGATAGCCCAGTATGAACCTATGAACCTAACTGTTTTGTGGTTCTAACGACTGCTAGAATATGCAAGATTAGCCCTGATTGACCAGTTAAGTGACACCCATTGGGATGCACCCGGGCATTCAGTACAGCTTCAGAGATCTTACTGGAACTGGAACACATGTGGGGCGTACCTCAAATGCACCTGTTTGCCTTTTCCAACAGGCAATTAGGCTGGCATTGCAAAATGACAAGGCAGTGATAAGTGATGCCATCTCCACCTCTTGGCAGGGGAATTGTCTGCATGCTGTACCACCCTTCAGAGTCTTTCCAAATGTGCAGCTGAAACTTAAGCTGGAAAAAGTGTACATCTTTAGGTTGACTCAATACTGGTCCAGAGAGCCCTGGTTCCCTCTATGGTCAATCACACCTAGTTACCACAATCAGTGGACCAACTAAACACTGTAGTGATCATAGATGAACAAGGCAATCTTGCCTATCAAAGAGGAAAATATTTTCCATTAAGTTTCGAAGTTTTTCGAGACACAGAAAAGTAACATCCACCTAATCCTGTATTGTGTAGTAATGAATACAGAGGGGTGCATAATGAGCTATAAACAGACTTTTTTATATATGTCTGCTTTTCGCAACCTGAATGGACCGTTATACAGACTACCTTCATGAAGGGGGTTCTACATTTAAGAAAACATATGAAAAGGACACCTACATGGGTTTAACTAGAAGGAAAAAGTACTGAACAGAACCCCCTGTGAGACGTGTCAAAGACTCACCTAAATGTATGTACATGAAGCAATGAAATTTGACTGGCAGTAATCTTGGATGGGAGGGTCTCCCGTCAAGTCGATGTAATGTTTTTGCTGAAGACCAAAGCATCCTTCATGGCAATGGTGATAGACCTAGTCAGGAACCTGTTATGCATACTGTGGATGTTCACAGACTAATTGGGTTTTGTGCACATATCAGAGTGTGTAAAACAGTTGATTTTGTCTTTGCACCCCCTGGCTGTGTGGAAAAGTAGTGGTCATACTCCACATTTCAGCCTCTTTTCTGCAAGGTAATTTCATTTGGCTACCTGTACCATGGAAACACATTGCATGGAAGTAGTACAGCTCACTACAGAAAATGAATGGCCTCTTCAGGGGACTTAAGGGACGTGGGACCACCACCAATGCTATCATTGAAGTAGCTAGTTGTTCCATCGATGAGACGTTGTGTAAAAATGCAAGCAGGGCAATCACAATGGGCAGAGCTAGATTGGAACGGGCTGTCATCCACCTTTTCCTAGGGAAACATCTAGCAAAGAGTAGAGTTCATGGTGAGCTGCAGAAGGCAACCACATGGAATAGTACAACAGTGCAACTGGAGGACATCAATGTTGTGTGAATTGTTACCCGAAATATGTCCATGCCTTCCATGTTGCAGTATTACTTCACACACTACCCATCCTGTGATGCACTGGCTCCTGTGGGTGGCATTGGACAATGTTCATCGTGCATACAGCTGCAGTCATCACAAATGGGTTGTCCTGCCATCAGGAGATCACCCTCAGTCGGCAGTATTCCAAAGTCCTTGTCCAGTGTAGTTTGTCTTTACTTCCCTGACGTTAGTGCTGCATGGGTATAAAGGAAACAGCCGAGGCAATTTTCTTCACTATTTATTGCCGCGCGGTGCCCGAAGCAGTTTGCAAGTGCCGGTTGGACAGCTCATGAGAACTAAATATCAGCATTCTAAAGTCATCTAAAAAGATAAGTACCCCATTGGGGATAATTTTATTGGCTCAGACCAATGTCACTAAAGCAGTAAAAGGTAATTCTATTTCTTGTGGGAAGCAAATGCCTCATAGGGATTTACATTCCCTTTGCATACCTTGCTTAGTCCCAGAACACTACGTCTATGCCTGTCACTTTAGTGCTTTCTGTATGCACACCATAAAGCGTTGGGGCGAATTCGCTGAATCTTTTTGTAGGAGATTTGAATTTTACAATGTCGTCTGATATACCGACTACGCATTTACACAAAACACAAGGAAAAGGCCAGACACATGCGGTCCGCGGCTTCTACCAACACCACGCTTAAGCCGACCTCTAGTGTCCCAGTTTGCAGCGAGACTATGACACAGCCTCTGCCTACAGATGACAGCTCTTTAGCAGTACCTTGGGTACTCGAGGCTGGTGTCGGCCAAAATCTTACCTGGCTATACCGAAGCCTCCTTTGCTACTGATGCTGAGACAGTCGAGAAATCTGCCTCTTCTCATGGTGTCTTCAGACCTCCCTCTACCTTCTCTATAAAGGCCTTTACCAAGGCCAAGGCTTCCAAACACCCCAGGAAACCATTTGGTAAGGGCCCCTCACCTGGAACCACAACGAAGAAGCAGATGCTTAAAATGGCTGAGGACTTGATTACTCATATCAGGGGTACTCGCCCACCCCCACAGATAAAAGGCCTAGAGTGGAGGAATAATCCCTGTCCTCAGAACAGGCTTCCATCATTTGAGCTTACAACATAGGCTTCTGGCTATACCCCCTGTTTTGGATATAGTCTATGGTCTATTCAGAGTCTTGTATTTCACTCCGGATTTGTTGCCATGACATTTCATGGGCACTAACCTGGGACTGTAGGGTCTCCCATCTAGTCGATATGTTCTTGCTCAAGACAAAACCGTCCATGGCAATGGTGATGGACCTATTCGGGAACCTCTGTTATCCATACTGTGGATGTTCACAGACTAATTGCGTTTTATGCACATATCAGAGTGTAAAGAGTTGAGGATTTTGTCTTTGCACCCCCTGGCTGTGTGGAAAAGTAGTGGTCATACTTCCACATTTCAGCCTCTTTTCTGCAAGGTAATTACATTTGGCTACCTGTACGATGGAATCACATTGCATGGAAGTAGTACAGCTCACTACAGAAGACCATCGTGTTGAATGCATGGAAGTAGTACAGCTCACTGCAGAAGACCATCGTGTTGAATGCATGGAAGTAGTACAGCTCACTACAGAAGACCATCGTGTTGAATGCATGGAAGTAGTACAGCTCACTACAGAAGACCATCGTGTTGAATGCATGGAAGTAGTACAGCTCACTGCAGAAGACCATCGTGTTGAATGCATGGAAGTAGTACAGCTCACTACAGAAGACCATCGTGTTGAATGCAATGTCTAACATGGTGCTACAATGAATTCATGTGTACAAATGGGTTATGGATGGTTTGTGATGTGTAATGTTATGGTTTCCTGACTTGATGAATATAGCTAACTGGATTGGTTCTTAACTTGTTAATGGATGGTAAATTAAATGGTGTATGTCTGATGGTTAAATGGATGGAATTGATAAGCTATGTAAGGTAGAATTGTATTACTGATGGTGTATGGACTGGTTATTACATGCAGTCACTAAATATCTTTTTGGCTTCATCTGTGAATGGTATGATTATAGTCCTGCACATTACACACTTGGAAAGTGCCATTTTCAATGGAGTATCAATCCAAGCATGTAATAGTAAAACATTCATAGCATTGAGGGCGCAGGTTGTTAAGTAGGGATACTAGTTTGTAACAAGTTGGTCCGGGTGAAACTTTTGTTTGGTTGTGGACATTTGGGAACAAGTAGCTGAGCATGCAAGTTTGCAATTTTGAGGTACATGGTGTTCCTGCTGTTGAGCAGTTGAGGCTCTGGACAAATGATAATATTTTATGGAATGTGTACTGGTAATGTGAAGTGATAAAGTTTTCAGAAATAGTGAAGTGATTAAGTTTTCAGAAATAGTGATGTGTATGTGTGCTGCTAGAATTAAATAAAATAACAAAGGTCAATCGATTGGCATAACTTGTGTAAGATCTGTCATGTTGTGCAGATGTAGACCAAGAGACCACTATTGTGGAATGTCTTGTCTTAGCCTTGATTTGCAGTACTACTGTGTGAATGATGGAGCAGTATGCAGTTGTGTATGATTCCTTTTTATTTGTCGGCAGCTGGAGCTTGTACAGTGTCTAAGGACTGGTCCTTGGTGAATAAATGTATGCATGTAGATTTTTTTGGCTGGGCAAGCGTCGCATGCATCTGGAAGACTGTTGGATGCATCTGGAAGACTGTTGGATGCAACTGGTGATGTGAGTGGATCAGGCTGTAGACGGAAGTATTGTGGTGTGAGTGGACCTCTGTGATGCTGGCTACCTTAACGAGGTACAGAGGCTTTTCACAATAGTGCTGTGGGAATTGCCACTTTTGCTCATTGTAAACCAAAAGCCAGCTAATCTTGTATGTCTGAGGGATCAGTTGACTTCTGGTACATTTTTAAAAATTAAATGGTATATGATTGCTATAGATTTGTAAGGTCTATTAAAATAAAGTGTTTCATACGTGATGGATCTTCATTACGCTGCAGTCTTAATGTATACAGGGGTTATATTTAGAGATAAATGGATATAGCACAGACTTTGTAAATTGAGATGCTGTAAAGCTAAAAATGTTGTAAGACCATGCATACTAAGCGGTGAAATTCTGAGTAAACCAATATATGGTGCAGTATATGTAGTTGACCATTGCTGGAACTGTGAAGTCCAGCCAAATAAGTTCACTAATCTCACTATTAAGAGCCCTACTGATGAAGTACAGTAACTTGGCTACAAAAGGATAATTTTGCAGTGACCATGCATAGACAGTAACAGGATGTTATTGCATAAGACTATGTCTGGCACAATTAAAGTGCAACAATTTACAACTGGTATGCATTACCATAAGTTTTTTTTTAATATTGACTCAAAGCATGTGGGTGCTGTCATGCAGGTCTGAAATTATTTGTTTATAGTGTATCATCTGTTGGCTATTTAAACAGGAAGGGAAAATAAGTGGCAGACTATTGCTTTGCAAAGCAGGGAACTATTGCCAGTGCTATGTAGCTTGGTTTTAAATTTGACAGGAGTAGTGCAACAAAAAAAGTCTCCCACTAAGGAGGAAAAGGCAGACTAGCAAACAATACATTGGTCTGGTCACCTGCTGTGATGAGCTGTCAATCACATGCAGATAATGGCTCAAATTACCCTTGGCTCTTTGACAGCTAGGGAAGGTAGGTGTGAAGTGGGAGGGGAGATTCCTTGGAGAGCTAGATTCCAGCCTTCACAAAAGAAAGCAAGTTAGCATTTGAAAGGAGAAAAAGCTAGAAAATGCACTTTTGTGTTCTGTTCTGTAGCATTTGCACTGCTTATGCTTCAAGTGGTCATTTAAAAAGGATAACAATTTAACCAAAAGTAGTGGATTTGAAGACTGCAGTGAATGCCTGTTAAGTCAATGAAGTCACGGCAACTTAAGGGAAAAAGTGGCAGATCTGATGCAATTTTCGGGAGACAAATGATGCATTCTGGGATAGTTGAGGCAGAGTAAACAGTCTGAATTTTTTTCAATATGCCAGACCCCATGTGGTCAGAGTCAGAAATTGCATCTAAAAATATCAAAAAAGCTACAAATAGTCTCAGAGTGCTGTTAAAATGTAGGAAACATCAAACCATGATGAAATTAATATGTTTTTTGAGTCTGAGGGCGCGGTTGTCCTTTAAAAGAAAACCAAGTATTGTTAGGAACCTAAATGATATCTGCCATGTTGATCAATTCAGAATTTTGAGATGAAAACGCAAAATCTTACGTTTCTGTTTTGTCAGCTTTGTGTACAGTTAGTGACCATGAAAGCAAGTAATCAAGCTCAAAATAACATGGCTGTTTTGGTAAGAAGAACATATCAGGATGTCATTTGCTTTATTTTGAGAAGTAGCCTCTGAATCAGAGGTTACAGAACTACATGAACATTAAGGTTCAGGTTGATTTAAAGGGCAAAACATCTGTTTTCTATACTGTACTGTGAATAATGAGAAAAAATATCTGCACATGACTGCTGTACAACATGACAAAAAGATCTCTCTCTGTGAGTCCTAACATCAGTACAAGTGCCTGGAAGATGCATGAATCCATACTCAATTTGTGATGTAATAAAATTTTATGGTAGAGATATTCACCAAATGATCCAGTAGATCTGTAAAATGCATTACTGATGAAAGTAAGTTAAACTGTACATCTGGCTCCCAGATTTTTGACTGCCAGTTTGAACACCTGGTTCTTCCCTGTCTATACACATGACTGAAGAACTGACTGGCCTTGCTTTGTAAATGTTATGACATAAATTTGTCCTGAGAAGCCCTTAATAGTCCTGAGAACTAATTTGAATGTTTTTAAATTGAAATGATGCATTGTTTCTTGGTGAGACAAACTGCACTGCACTGACAAGCTGTTGAAATGGGCCCCTCAGTCTTATTTTCATGACTTTCTGATGGAAGAAGTGGTGTTATTCCAAAGAATGCTTGTTATGTCTGTTTAATAGAGGAATTTGTTTTTGACATAGTGAGGAACTGATATTAAAAATGTCACCCATCAAAAAGATCCAGAAAAATATAGTGGAAGAAAGTGCTTGATATGAATTTTTACAGGAAAAAATTATTTGCCACATATAAAAAATATTTCTCATCAGTAAATCAATCAAGATAAAGTTTGCTACTTTGCTTTTATAAATTTCTTAAACTCTGACAAGTACCTGCAATGATATACACGTCACAGTGTTGTATCCCTAGATATGAGGTGATCTGAGTGAGATACTAACATTGATCATGGCTTATGTCCACATTTTTTATGCATTTTCCTGAACAATCCCAAATACTCCCTGGCAAGTGTTTCACAGCCAAGACTGGTCAGAAGTATTTCTGAAAGTGAATTAGATGTTAGAATACTTGGCCTAGACTAAAAACTAATCAAAGATACACTAAGCTGTACAAAAACACCAACATATGCATCAACAAAGGTGTCACTAAAGGACTTCCAAGACTGCTGCAAACTAACCAACAGGTTGAGTGGAGTTCTCGCAGTGTGAAAACAGATTAGTCACTACACTTCTGAATGTCTATAAAGTAGAACTCTTGAGAAAACAAGATAGAAATAACTAGTAAAGGGAAAGTAAAAACAAAAAAACCTTAGGTGGGAAACATTCTTGCAGCTGTTCATCAAAAAGTATTTCAGTTTCAGCCTCAGTACAGGAGATGGCTTACAGTAATGTAAAAATAAATCAAATGCATTCACAGGTGTTTAAAATAAGTGAAACACTTGAGAAATACATGCAGTCAAAGTATTATCAATTGGGAACACCAAAGTGTTAATAGAACATGGTTCTTCACTGTACCTCAGGCAGAAGAGTAGCAAGTTTATCCCTACAATCAGATCACTTGTGTGAGTAGGAATCCTCTCACTCCAGCTAAAAGCAAAGAAAACTCAAACCAGCAATCATCCAAAAATAGACTGCAGCCCCAGGCTTAACTCCAGGAACCTTGTTGTTTCCACTTGTGTAGTGTAGGTGGCCAGCTTTTGTGACTACTGTTATGCCTTGTTAAAATCTGTAAAAGTCAGCTAGAGTGCATACCCCAGGGGCAACAGCTGCAAACCTTCTTCCCCTTAGCTCACCCCCACCCCTTTTATCCATTTCACTGTTGATAATTTGTTGTATGTTAAGGTATTTAGCCCCTCTCAATAGTCATAGCCTTCAGTCCCTCCTCCTCAATACTTGTCCTTCACTAAACACCAAACAGAGGTGCAAAGTCGCCAGCTGCTTTTATCTTTAACTACATTGTGTGCAGCAAACAATGAGCAAAGGGGAATACAAATATAAAAGAGAATAAAATCTGCCATTGCAGACTAGTAAACAGCATACAAATTCTACCTGTGGTGTACTCCTACACATAGTTTTTCTTGGAGAAACCTTCCAGTCCTTGAACAAGGGTGCCTGTATGCTTATCTTATTTCCTTGGCTGTCCTTTGATAATTAGCTAGGTTTGCAGAGTGCCTTGGATTCTCCCCTGCTACTTTAAATTCCAATAGATGGTTTCCCTCCCTTCCCCCACCCCCCAAGTGATTGCTCAGGTACAACAAACCAAAGGTTTTAAAAACCCTGGATGCCATAGTTGCTCTAATTGCAGCTGAAAGCCCTCCAGGTGTAGCATCTCTAGTAAGTGTCCTTGGACTAGCTCATAGGTTGTTTTTAGCTAAGTTCTATCTGGTCAGTGTAGCCCCGCTCTGTTCGCTCCACTCACTTTGCTCATCTACCACCCACCCCCCATATCATTACCTTTATACCTATCCATACAACCACACCCCTTCATTTCCTCCCAAATCCCCCACCCCTCTACTTCCTGTTCTCATACTACCTCCCTTCTTTGCTCCTCCCCACACGTACCTACTATTCCACTATCAACGACCACTATACCTTACTCCTACCCCTTCCTCTCATCCTCTGTTCTACATCCCATAAAGTGACATGTCTCTTACAACTCAAACTATACTCTTACCTTCTCTACTCCTTATACTCTATCATCACACCTCCTATCACTCACAATTACCTACTCCCTATTTCCATCCCTCAAACACCACTCTTAACTCAAATATTACACCACAACGCTATCTACTAATGTGTCCCTCCATCCTTCCCCCCACCACTCCCATTCTTAAAATAAAAATATCTCCCCCTCCCCTTTAAAACAAAAAACAAAGTCTACTTACTCAAATTAAACCCCCATTACAAACCTCTACTTCTATCTGGTGGCATTCATCCTAACCCAGGTCCTACAGACACTACCCTGAACAATAACCCCCTGTATCCAAACCTGCCACCCCCTCCAACCCACAAAAACAAGTACAATTATGCTCTATCAATGTCAGAAGCCTTGTAAATAAAGTTCATGAACTCTATGCTTGGATAGCTAACTATACTCCTGACATAGTTACCCTAACTGAAACATGGTTAAAACCACACCATCTGGACAGTGAAATCATCCCTCCTGGCTATAATATCCTTAGATTAGATTGACCTAAAAGAAAAGGAGGAGGAGTCTCCATACTCTACTCCAATCGTCTCTCCCAAATCAGTCCCACACTAGACTTACCCTCCTTCTCACCAGCTGAACTCCTACTAACCAACTTCAAACTTAACAGTTTCAACACCATAACTGTTGCAGCAATTTATATTCCCCGTGGTGATAATATTAACATACTTGAGAACATCCTATCTCACCTCTCACATACCATCCACAATGAAATAATTATACTGGGAGATGTAAATATTGATTGGCTTACAATACAAGCTCCCAACACTACTTCCTGTACAAACCTACATGGGTTTGAGCAGCTAATCACAACCCCAACCTACATTAATAAATCTCACCTACCTAGCTCTATTCTAGACTGGATATTGGTCTCCCACCCTCAAAACTATCATAACTCCCAAACCCTTCCAAATGCTCTCAGTGACCCCTGCCCTATAACAGTTACCAGACATATTCTCCACCTTACCAAACCTAACAAATTTATTACCACCCACTCACTTTCTCATTTCTGTCCTAACTCCTTAATTCACCAACTCTCCAAAAATTAACTGGTCTTACCTCTCCACTCTTCCTTTAGATGAAGCTGTCCACTCCTTCAACACTACATTCCTAAACATTCTTAACTCCTTTGCTCCTCCTCGCATGATTAGAATAAAATCTAATACTGCTCCCTGGCTTACTAAATCTACCAGAACCCTCATGAAAGACTGCGATAGGATTTGGAAAATGTGGACTAAAACTAGGACCCCTTCTCTTCTTCAGAAATATAAAGAACTCAGAAATAAAATAAAAAAAAATCATCCATTATGACAAAATAAACTTCTATGCCAATCCTCCCTCTCTCTTAAATCAGACCCAAAGAAATTCTGGAGCTCTATTAAACAGACTCTTTCTTCATCCAGGAAACCCTCCCACTCCTAACCCATGTCCCAATGCAACACCTGAAGACATAGCCAACAAATTTAACAATCATTTTATAAACACAATAACCTCCATAATAAACTCCCCCCCAGAAACAACACTAGCACCCCCACAAACTCTATACCTTTTCCAAACCCTCCAAACTCCTTCTCTCTAAAAGCAGTATCAACTAACTATGTGAAGTCATTACTCTCTAAACTTAAACCTTGCTCCCCATCTGTTGACAAGCTACCCTCTTACTTTCTGCAGATTGCCTCTGAACCTCTTGCCTATCCTGTATCCATCTTAATCAACCGATCCATTTCTGAATCCTATGTCCCCACTATACGTAAGAATTTCTTTACTCTACCCATTCACAAAGGGGGCAACTCCTCAGACATATCCAGCTTCAGACCGATTGCCCTACTCTCTTCACTCTCAAAAATCCTTGAGAAATGCATTCACAAGCAGGTAATGCATTACCTTCACCAGGAAAACCTTCTCACACCCACACAGCATGGTTTCCGTCCTAAGCATAGTACAACTACTACACTCACATCATTCATCAAAACAGTCTCCCTAGCTCGTAATAACAATAAACTTGCCTCATGCCTATTCCTTGACCTTTTTAAAGCTTTTGACACTGTCTCTCACCCACTCCTTCTAGATAAACTCACTAACTTACATTTCTCTCCCCCTACTATCTCCTGGTTCTACAGCTAACTCTCTAACTGCCAGCAATCAGTTAAATGGCTCTCTGCACTATCCTCCCCTCTCACTATACAAATGGGAGTCCCCAAGGGTCCATAATTGGACCACTACTCTTTAATATTTTCACCAACTTGCTCTACTCCCCTTGTCTCCAGTCATCTCTTGTGCAATATGCTGATGACTCAACTGTTATAACCATTGCAAACAACCCAACTGACCTCCACTCAACTACCCAGGCATCCTTCCACACCACTGAGACTTGGCTTAGTGATAACAAACTCATACTTAATCCAAAAAAAACTAAGCTCCTACTCTTCCTCCCTAAAAACATCACCACACTCCCTAAAAACATCACCACACTCAAAAGTACATTTACCATCTTATCCTGCAACAACACTATCATCTCAGCTGACTCTAGTACTAAATTGCTAGGTGTTACAATAGATGATCAGCTTAAGTTTGATTTCCATATTACTAACTCGGTAAAAAGAACTCATCAGAAACTTGGACACCTTTTCCGTAGCAAGAAATAATTAACTAACACTGCACAAATAACTCTCTCCCAGGCTTTATTACTCCCAACACTCCTGTACAGCTGCCACATATTCACAAACCTAAATTCTACACTTATTTCCAAGCTTGAAACTGCCTATAATAAGATCACCAGATTTGCAGCTAACCAAACCTACAAGTCATGCCACTGCTTAGCACTACAGCAACTAGACTGGCTAGAATTCCCTCAGCTGCTCCAAATATACCAACTACAAATCATCCACTCTATCCTCCTTCTGCCCCAGCCACTCCACTATCATATCTATGCAGCTCAAATCACAGCTACATCCAGCATAGCAAAAGTTTCAAATTAGCCAAAGTGGTCTTGCCAGCCACCTTGAAACCACCATCCTTTCACCTATTTCACCACCTCACTCTTAATGTATCTCTAACACTATTCCTCCTTCTGCCCCAGCCACTCCACTATCATATCCAAATATTTCCCTGCTAGGACGCTATGCAGCTCAAATCAAGAATTATTAGACATCTACAAACCCAAAACCAAAATAGGCTGCCTTCTCTATAACTATAACCCAGCTACATCCTGGAACCAACTCCCCTTGGAAATAAAACCCCTCCAGCATAGCAAAAGTTTCAAATTAGCCACAAGGAAATACCTAAAAACAAAGTGGTCTTGCCACTGTAGCCAGCCACCTTGAAACCACCATCCTTTCACCTATTTCACCACCTCACTCTTAATGTATCTCTAACACTATTCCCCTGCCTCTTCTACCTCTTCCCTTCCTCTATTTCCAACTACTCTTAATTCTTACAGTCTCAAAACAACCTACTTGTCTAGTCTGTCTCCTATACTCTACCTCCCTTACATCATCCTTACTTTCCTTTCTCGTTTCCAAACTCCTATACAACTAGATCCTACCCACTGTAAATAAGCATCTGCCTAACTATTAACTCATTTTGCTCTAAGCAGCTTAAATAATATTGTAACTAGTCACATTTTCTTCTGCTAATTGTTTAAAACCTTGTTTGTAACAACTCACATACCTGTCTGCCAATTGTTAATACTCTGTATAATTGAATTGCCTGAGGAGCTTTTTTTCTCTCCAGGTCTCTGCTTGGAAGATCATATAGCTGATTGTTACTACTATGTTACTAAAATTTAATAAATTGTTTTCTAATCCTGAGCAGCTTTTTTCCCCAGGTCTCTGCTGAAAATGAGCCAAAACCTCAGCTAGACTAAACTGGTTAACAAATGTAAAATAAATTAAATAAATGTTGTGAGACAGGTGCAAAATTAAAGTTGCTCTATCCAATAGTCTTCAGAATACTGTTTTCTGAAGCGGCAAAAATTTTTGGATGAACAACAGGTAAACTCGGAAATAAAAATGTTCATCCAGCAAAAACTAAACTCGCAGTTTGAAGGGATTCTGCTTCTCATTTCTCTGACAATAGCAAAGTCCATAGACAGAACTTGCCAGTAAAACCATTTCCAGTGTTCGAAAGAAAAATTGAACAAAAGAAAAAGCACACAGAAACTGCCTAGGAAAAACAGGAGTACCTTGGACTTGAATCAGGTACTGGTGTTAGGTGGTGAAGATAAGGAAGAAGAGGGCCAGCAAGAATGTGAAAGTGGGAAATAAACGGATGATCTGTAAAGTGTCATTTTCAGAAGATGTAGTTTGGACAAGATAATTTTACTTCAGGAAGAAGTGAGGGAAAACAGTCAGGAAGTTTGTAGACTGAGCTAAACTGGTTGGAGGCTCCTACAGTATAATTCTTTCTTTGTCATTAATGTTTAGAAGGATAATGAAGGAAATGAAGATGTTAACTGCATGTAAAAAAGTTATTTTTTTAGCAATATGATTATAATAAGTTCTTGAAGTGAAGCATATGCTACACTGTAAAGTAGTATAGTAGTAGTTCTGCAATCTGTGCAGATGCACTTTAAATGTGAGGGAGGGAGACCTTATCAGTGACTGTCAATAGCAGTGATGTTAAAGAAGGAATGTACTTTTTTTTTTACTGTAATGTATTTGGGGTTTATACTGTAACAAAATAAAGGTAAGCTATAAGCAGTATACTGTTGTCATCCTGGGCTGTTATGGGAAAAGGCTGAACTGAACTCATCACATGTGAATTAAATTATGGTGGTTTCCCAGGTGTTATGCATATAAGTGAAAGTGAGTACTAAAATCATTTAAAATCATTGTCTTCCAAAATCGGACATGCTGCATTTTTCCTAACAGCACACCTCTGCAGTTACAGACAGATGGTCTGCAGGCACAGGAAATTAATCTGTATGGGGAAACCTAAAATTAATGCATTAAGGAGAAGTGACAAGCAATTCTGTGAAAATAAATGGAGAATAATACAGTGAAGAGAATACAAGTAGATGCACTCCTAGTAGCATCAACTACTTCATTATAAATTGTAACAATGCAAAATCTGTTCATTTAAATGGTAATCGAGGCACTTTTGCCTAAGGCTGCAAATCAGTTATCTGAGAGCATGCAAGTTGTTTTCCACATCTGAGAGGGGAGGGAAGCTGAGATAGGATAAGAATGGATGATATTGGTGGTGTATGGAATATGAGCTCTAACATGCATTTTCAGCATGATTAAACCTTTCAGAATGGTAAGGTAGTGTATGTGTTTGGTGTGAGTTAAAATGTGGTGAGAAAATTAAAATGAAAATGTACCTAACTGTTTTGTTTTTTGAGTGTTTGTATTGAAACAAAAAGTCTGGGAGAATATGGCATTAGTCCAAATAGAAACAAGAAGCTGCAATTGCATAGAAGATCAGCCTGCTAAACATTAATGTGTGGATAAAAGATGAAAAATGGAAGCATATCTTAAAAAATGTCACACACAACATGTGAAAGTAATAACATCTTATCACAATTAATGCCTTATCAATCATACCCTGGAATGTGAATGACACTACTTCTGGGCATGAAGCAGAGAGTATGCTGTAATAAGCAGTTAATGGAAGTGAAAGAGGATTGCACTGCCATGTATTTATATTCTGTCTAAAAAGTACCATTAGCACCATAAGAGAATCATGGGAGAGGTAATTAACTTCCAGCAGGTTATATTCATAATATGTAGAGACTGGAACCTGGTAAGAAACAGTGAAGATATATCAGAGGACTCTAGAAGTGAAAATATGACAAAATATGGTAGACGTCTGAAAAAAATATGAGAATATTTGGAAAGGAAGATGCGAAAGTACTAGTAAGAGCCCAGTCAGAATTTACATATTATTCTCCAAGGTAGAGTAACTGGGTTAGACACAGACAGAAAATATATTTTGCAGGAGCACGGGTATTTAAATGAAATTGCTGAAACGCACCCAATAACTATTTTAGACCATGCTCTAAGAAACACCAAGACAAAGATTTAGGGTAATCGAGTAGGAATAAGACACAGGAGCTTTCCTACTTTTACCCCTTAAGAAAAACTAGAATTTATAGAATAGGCAGTGGAAATGATTCAAGACTTAAGAAAGACACAAACTTATTCAGAATATACAGATGAGGGGTAAAAAATGACAATTGAATTTAAAAATACTTCAGAAATGAGAGAGAAGTAAATATGGGAAAAAGAAACAGGAATGATTTAGAGGGATTATTACAAGTTAAAAGATTGCAGCCAAATTAAAATCTTATGGAACCAGAAGAGGAACCAAAGGTAAAAGAAGGTTGTATTTGGATAATATGCATGAGTTCAGAAAGGTTGCTGTTAAGCAATTGATTTCTCACAACAACCCAAGAACAAAATAACTGCTAGTGCAAATACTTAGCTAACAGAAAACAGAAAGGGATGTTGCCAAACTTAGGGAGCCTATGACTAGAAAAATAACTACAGACCCTGTGCAGTCATTAGAGGTATTTGAAAAATTCTATAAAAATCTATACAGAGCAGAGGAATGGAGAAACCATGAAAAGATACAAATAAAAATATTTATGGGAGATGCAAATATGTCAAGGTTAGAGGAAGATAAGACTTGAGAATTAATAGCTAAGATGGGAGGGGATGAAATAAAAATGGTGCTGTACAATCAATCAACAGGGAATCCTTCTAGAACAGATGGTATTCATGTGGAAGACTGTAAGTAAAATTGGGAAGAAAGATGGAAAGATCTGGAAGTTTCTGAAGGTATTTTAAAAGCAGGGACTGTACAGTGAGCTTGGAAGAAAGCTGAGGTGGTTGTACTACTCAAAGAGTGGAAAGTCTCTTTAAAACTAACTTCATATAGACCTATTTCAATTTTGAATCATAATAATAAAACATTTATGTTTACAGTAACTAGAAGAATGGGTAAGATATTGTAAAAACTGACAGATATGGATCAATTAGGTTTTCTGGAGAGGTGTGAAACATTTAATAACATTAACAGAACAATGATGATTGAGAGGGAAGCAGGGTGCAAGATGATCTCACTTTTGCTGGAGGATCTTCATGCACGGAAGGCATTCAATAGAGTTAATGGGATTTTGTGAGTACACCATGGCAGAAGTTGCATTTCCTGGTAGAATAAATGTATTAATTAGGAAGATATACAAAGAGTCAGAGGCAAGAGTCAAAGTGGGAGGGTTCCTCTCTGATAAGATATATTTGAAAAGAAGAACCATAGCAGAATTAGCATTTCCTGATAGAATAAATGCATTAATTAGGAAGATATACAAAGGTCAGAGACAAAAGTCAAAGTGGGAGGGTTCCTCTCTATAAGATATATTTGAAAAGAGGACCCAAGCAGGGGTGCCCCCTTTTTCCTTTGTTATTCGCCTTATACATAGAGCCACTGTCAAAGAAACTAAGGCACTCACAAATTCAAGGGTCTTACTGGTATGGTACTGAAGAATAAATAGCTTTATATTTAGATGGTATTTTGTTATATCTCAAAAATTATACTTTAGTGTTGTAAAACATTTTGAGACTTTGAGACAATTTCAACTTTTTTCGGATATAAAATAAATGATGAAAAAACAAAGGCTATAGCAGTAAACTATGTTCACTCAAACTGGTTCAGAAATTCCCATACTTATGGCAACATAATAAGATGTAGTATTTAGGTGCTTGGATTAAACATTACTGTATTAGGGCAACTAAGTGTTTTTGGGAAGAGATTTCACAAAAGATAATACAAAAATGGAGATGTTGGAAGTTCTTGATGATGGTGAATGATAGCAAAGTACAAGTAGTGAAAAGGTTTCTAGTTTCTTTAATATTATATACAAGTCAGACATATTTCTATGAACCAGATAAGCTGTTAACCACAATTAATAAAAAAAAAAAAATTAAAGGAATTTATTTGGTAGGGAAAGAGTGCAAGAGTTAAGTGAAATAATTAAGCAATAACCCACTCCTGGGTGTGGGTAATGCTGGATTTACCCACAGTTGGTGTGGTTTGGTCACGAGGGTGAAGCCTGAGTGGCCAAACAAAGATAACCATGGGTAAATCCAGCATTTCCCACTCCCAGAACTGGGTTATTGCTATTATACAATGACATTATTTAAGAAAAAAATACTTACTTTTCTTAAATAATGGCATTGTATAAGGCCTCCTTGCTGCCCTTTTGCAGCTGTCCAGTATTCTGCTGCAGTTCTGATGTACTGCGCATGCGTATGGTTATGCAGTACATCAGAGCTGTGTGTGGAAGCAACGGAGAAAGGAAGATCTCCGTTGCTTTTTAAAAGGTGTCTCGCTATGTTAAAAGAGTTTAACATAGCGAGATATCTTAAAAAAGCAACAGAGATCTTCCTTTCTCCATTGCTTTTTTTAAAGCTGTCTTGCTATGTTAAAAGAGTTTAACATATTGAGACAGCTTTAAAAAGAGCAACGGAAAAAGGAAGATCTCTCTTGCTTTTTTTAAAGATATCTCGCTATGTTAAACTCATTTAACACAGTGAGATAACAGCAATAGAGCTTTTCCGTTCTCCATTGCTGTCCAACGCAAAAAAAAAAAAAAAAGACTTATACTAATGTAAAAAGTCTGGGCGACCGGACCTTTTTCCATTAGTATAAGTCTGATTTACAATGGGCACACTGACCAATCAGCATGCACGTTTTGGAATATTAATGGGGGGGTCGTTGTATAATTTGTTTTGCTCACCACAGAACAAGGTGGTTTAGGATTACCAGATATGAATGGATACTTTAGAGCTACACACTTAATTCTCATATACATAATGCAAGCAGAAGACTACAAATCAAAGTGGAAAAAAATTAATTTGAAATGGGGGAGTTCATAAAATTAGGACAGATGAACATCTTGAATGCATGCCCTTAAGATGAGCAATAACAACCGCACAGAACACTATATTTAAAAAGCAGCAGAAAATATTTTGAGAACTAAGCCAACACGAGACTGGGCAAAGGACATTTTACCAACAGGGATGACTGCAAGCAGAGGTATCAAAAATAAGTGACAGGGAATTATTGGAGAAAATCAGCAAAGGAACCAAGGTACTGGTAACAAATAACTAAGGGAGTGGAAGAGTGGAATAAGGCCAAACAGAAGCCTGGATTGTAGGCTGGAGACTGCCTTCTTTACCAAGGATTTATAACAGAGTGTAGGGAAAGAGAAATTCATACCAGCATGTTAAATGAAAGATCAGATGTTATGTGATCCTATCTCGCCTACATTCTGACTGATGGGTTCGGAGCCGATCCCTCGGCTCTGACTCGGCACGCTTATGCTATAGAGCGAGGCCTCTAATTGGCTGAGCTATCTTTATCCCAGGATGCACCACCACTAATCCCCCAGATCTCGTTTGCCGCTTACAGAGCTTGGACGTGGTCTCAACATTGGCTGGGCTAAGTACTATATTAATAGTATCTTTCCTGTCAGTAATTCTCTATTTTTCAAACCAAAAGCTGTTTTAACGGCTATTTTTTGTGAACGAGGGTGTTTCTTGGTGTTTTATTGAAATTTGCTTTATTTTTCCTGTCAGAGAAGGTTCCGTTTCAGTTAGAGGGGCCTTCCTCTGTTCTAACTTCTTTAGTGGTTGTCTGTGGGTCAAGTACCCATTTGAGTTAGAGGGTCTTGACCCTCCTTGTTTTCTTACCCTTTCTTTGCTGTGAAAAAAAGTTTTTTGTTTCAGTTTATAATTTCTGAGATACGGGCATACTTATTGTACCTGTTTTCCTAAACTGTTTAAGTTTACTGTTGTTTTTTCTATTTTTCACAATATGTCTAAAGAACATAAACCATCTGGTTTTAAGTGCGAGGTGTGGGTTTAAAATGTCCATGACCACTCCTCATCGTCTATTGTCTTGGCCAAACATCTCCAGGAATCCTGCAGTGTGTGCCATCGTTTTCCTCCCGAGTCCTCCAGGAGAGGAAAAACAAATTAATCCTTAAAGGATTAATTAAGCCTTCTTCGAGGAGGCTTTATCTTCCTCTCCTTCTTCTTCTAAGAAGAGGAAAGACCAGTCAGTCGGAACTGACGGCTAAAAGGCAAGCAGACTTCTCCATCGGCTCCACGGACTTGAGCCGAGGTGAACGGTCTGCCTTGATGCCTCCCTCGACCCCTCTGTTTTGGGCGAGGTCTGGAGCATCGAGGCGGGTCACCCTCATCGGCTCCACTGATATTGGAGCCGATAAGGGTCATCGGCTCAGACACTTCCAAGGCCTTATCGGCGCCGAGGGAAATTTCCCTAAAGCTTTCCTCGGAGCCGATAATTGTGGAGCCCTTCGGAGCCGATGGAGAAATCGGTTCGGGCCCGATCGGTATCCTCGAGATCTTCCAGGATGTCTGATTTGGACATCGACAGGGTACTCCTTCGACTTTTCCAGTCTCCGGTGTTCCAAAAGATGGTTTCCAACCCATTTGGCTTGAGCCGATGGTCCACTTACAGTACTTCCTCCTCCAACAGCTTCGGCACCGTTGGAGCAGGTGTTGGTGGAACCAGTGGAGGTGTTAGGGTCAGGCCCGACCCTTGCTCCTACTCCGGCTCCTGGGTCCGAGTTCAGTGCACGGACTTCTTCCTTCGGCCCTGGGGGGGAGGCTTCGGGATTGATACCTTCGGTCCCGAGTCTCCCTCTTGGTGCGTCGGCGGGAGTACCGTCCACTGTGGAGGGACCTTCCCAGGATTCTGGTGGCCCCGCCTTCAGGGCTATGAGGAGTGCTCTAGCCAAATCTTCATTGGCTACCTCCACAGTTTCCCCAGCTCCTTCCCTACATTTGGAGACTGGGTCGTTGGCAGTTCCCCTGTCAACAGACAGCAGAGCCCCTGGGCCTCAGGTTACCCCCGCTGGGGTTTCTCCCCCTCCTGGAGGTCCTTCTGAAGCCTCTTCAGAAGAACCTCCCAGGAAGAAAATGTGCAAGAGGAAGCACGTTGACTCCCCTGATGAGTCTTTAACATCTGACACTGATCTCGATGATGCAGAGGGATCCCCCAAGTCGTCCTCGGATGATGTCTCCTTTGCAGACATCCTAGAGGCCCTAAAACAACGAGGCGGCTGGCTATCCAAACCTCCCTCTGCTGATGAGTCGGTGTTCCTGAAGGCCTTCGGGGCTCAGCCCTCCGCCTCCTGGTAGCACGGGGCGAGCTCTTGGATTTGATCTGTCTGGGAACACGTGGACTCTGTGGAACGGTGCCCGCCGTCCAAACAAGTTTCTTTCAGCACCCCAGATAGAGAGTTCCTCACGAAGGTGTGGCTGTGGATGCTATGGTGGTGGCATCTGCAGCAGGATGTAGCAGAGGCTTCTCGTCCGTCCATCCTCCTAATAAGGAGTCTAGGAGCATGGATCGATGCAAGCGCACCCTAAGTTAAGCGGCCTTTACCTTGAGGTCTCTGAACTACCTACGCACTTACGAGATTCAAGAGGGATCTGATTAAGGAGCTGTCCGATACCCTCTTAGGTAACCTGCCTGAGGAGCTGGCCCAGACGGTTGGATCTCAGCTGGCTACAATGTCATCCATTTCGAACTCGTCCATGAGGCTCATCGGCGAGTAGAGCGGCATTGCTCACGGAGACAAGCCTGGCTCCGCCTGTGTCATTTCTTCGGAGGCCTTCAAGTCTTCATTGCGGCGCCTCCTTTGATGGGTCCTCCTTTTGGGCCCAAGGTGAAAGACACACTTACCGCTGTGAACAGGAGGGTAAGACTCTGACACGATTTTCCACTCCCTTTCGGCCTTATCCCAAGGCTAAAAGAGGAGGGAAGATGTGGTTCCGGAGATCGCAGAAGTCTTACCCCTCAAAGCAGGAAGGTTCCTCCTCCAGAGGCAGAGGAGGGGGAAATTCATCAGGAAGACGCCGTCCCAGAGGCGGCAGAGGCCCCCGCAATACTGGAGACCGCGAGTCCTTTCGTGGCTCTTCAACTTTCCATAGTCCCTGAGGGACTGCCCGACTGTGCTGCTCCGGAGCCAGTCGGGGGTTGTTTTTCAAAGCACCTAAAGGCCTGGGAAGGGATCACTCAGGACCGATGGGTGCTGCTGCGCCGGAGGTTACTCCATCCCATTCTATTGTCCCCCACCTCAGTCCAAAAGAATCCCGGACCCGCCACCCAGTCAACGGGATACCGCAGCTATAGAGGTTTCAAAACTGCTGCAAAAAGGAGCCATCCAACCGGTCCCCGCAGACCAGATCGGATTAGGGACTTACTCAAGATTCTTTTTAGTGCCAAAAAAGACCGGGGACTTGAGGCCCATTTTGGACCTAAGCAACCTAAACCGTTCAGTCAAGAAGTCCAAGTTCGAATGGTCACTTTACAAACCATTCTCCGTTGTTGGAGAAAGGTGTCTGGATGTGCTCCATAGACCTCAAGCATATCAAAATACATCAAGCGTCCAGGAGACACTTGCGCTTCAGCCTAGGAAGCAGTCATTTTCAGTTCCGCGCTGCCCTTTGGTCTCACCACAGCCCCAGGGTGTTCACCAAATGCTTGGCAGTGGTGACTGCTCACTTGAGGAGTCTAGGATTCCAGGTGTTTCCATACCTAGACGACTGGCTTCTAACTGCCGCCTCCAAGCATCTACTTCTACGGAGCCTGCAAGCCACAACATCACTGGGCAATTCCCTCGGAATCACCTTCAATTGGCCAAAGTCTGTGTTACGGCCATCTCAAAGAATAAGATTCATAGGGGCAGAGATAGATTCAAACCAGATGTGAGTCTATCTACCTGCAGACAGAATTCAGATCATACAAAATCAAGTTCGAGCCTTACTCCCCAGGTCCAAAGCCCCAGCCAGAATGGTCATGCAACTATTGGGATCGATGTCTGCCACAGTTTTGCTAGTTCCCTTGGCAAGGTTACGCATGAGAATCCTCCAGTGGCTTCTCTCAACTCAGTGGTCCTTTCAGGAACTCCCTCTCAATCATCTAATATGGATCACAGAATCTTGCAGACGGGACCTTCGCTGGTGGCTAGTGTCTTCCAATTTGGATCAGGGACGACCCTTTGTTCTTCCTCCTCCGGCCACTTTGACCACGGACGCCTCCCAGACGGGGGGGGCATTCCCTGGGCAGGTCAGTCCAGGGCAAATGGCATCGGAAGAGACCTCTCCACATCAACATCCTAGAGATGAGAGCAGTACTCCTGTCCCTTCAAGCCCTTCACTGTTACCTCCCTCAGGGCGTAATTGCTGTTCACGACAACATGTCAGTTGTCTGGTACCTGAACAAGCAGGGAGGGACCAGATCCTATCCTCTTTGCAGAGAAGCGATGAGGGTCTGGGAATGGGCAATCTCAACCAAACGCTTCCTAGTGGCTACTCACATACCGGGCAAATCCAATGTAGCCGACAGGTTGAGCAGGACCATTCTCTCCTCACGAGTGGTCTCTGAACATAATTATTACAAGACAGATTTTCAGCGAATGGGGAGTTCCTGACTCCTGAATGCTAAGTGCAAAGAATTTTTCTCCCTAACCCGGCTCTGGGGAAGAGCCCTATGGACGTTAGTCCATCCTTGGCCCACCGGCCTGCTTTATGCCTTCCTCCAGTTCCTCTCCTACCCAAGGTAATTCAGAAGGCTTCTCTCTTAGGGAGCAAGATGATCTTAATTGCTCCTTACTGGCCTCGTCAAGTCTGGTTTCCTCTCTTCGAAACATGCTCTGGAAGGTCCATGGTTCCTGGACCAGATCCCAGACCTACTGACTCATCAGTCGGGACTACTACACCAGTCCCTACACACTTTAAGATTGACAGCCTGGCTCCTCCTCTTCCAACCATAGTCAGAAGGCATGCACTAGACCCAGAGGTAGTGCACATATTGTCTTCAGCCCACAAGTTGACTAAGAAACTTTATTCTAGCAAATGGAAAAGATTTGCTATATGGGCTCAACTCCGGGGCCTGGACCCCATTTCAACCCCCGTAGCAGAAGTACTCAAGTTCCTAACCTCTCTTTTCAACCAAGGCTCTTCTGTTTCTACCATCAAAGTACAATTGGCAGCAATTTCTAACTTTCGTGAATCCATAGACCCACCTTTAATGAGCAACAGATTGTGTAAGACCTTCTTGAAAGGTGCTGCTCTATTAAGACCTCCAGTTTCTCATCCTGCACCTCCATGGGATCTCGATATAGTATTACGTGCCTTGACTTCTTCCCCCTTTGAACCGGCAGCTACCTGTGATTTAAAGTTTCTATCATGGAAGACAGCTTTCCTAGTGGCAATTACTTCAGCCAGAAGGGTTTCAGAACTTCAAGCTTTGTCAGTAAAACCTCCGTCTTGGTTTTCATCCAGACAGAGTTTCCCTCAGACCAAATCCTTCTTTTGTTCCCAAAGTCTGCTCTGCTTTATGCTTACAACAGTCATTAGAGCTCCCAGTGTTTTTCCCAAAATACTCCAATGAAGCGGAGTTTATTTTCCACACACTAGATGTCCATAGGCAGTTGCGTTTTATTTGGATAGGACCAAACAATCAAGGAGAACAGATCAGTTGTTTGTGTCCTTTGCAGAAAACAAATTGGGCAACGCAGTCACAAAGGTCACTATTGCCAAATGGATCAGGGACTGTATTACTCAGGCTTATGTTTTTCTAACGAGGAGCTTTCCACCTCTGTCAAGGCTCATTCTACAGGTAGCATTTCATTCTAAGCTTGCTATTAGTGACATTTGTGCTGCTACATGGTCTTCCATACTTTCATTTCTCACTACAAATTAGATGTGGCATCTAGAGGACGAGCTTCATTTGGTTCCACAGTGCTCAGGAGTGTTTTCCAATGAGCCACTCGGGATTTAGGTGCTAGGGAGCTGTCCCATCAGAATGTGGGCGAGATAGGATCACATAACATCTTTTAGTTATGTACTCACCATAACTTCAGATGTTTGGGATCCATCTACATCATTCCTAACCACCCTCCTTCCCCCTTCCTTGGAGATCAGAGGATATCAGAAGGTCCGAATCCTGTTGTTTCATCTTGAAACATCTAACAATGTTATATAAACAAGCTATGCATGTGTGCATGAATGCGGACAAACAAGATCTGGGGGATTAGTGGTGGTGCATCCTGGGATAACGGAGCCTGCAAGCCACAACATCACTGGGCAATTCCCTCGGAATCACCTTCAATTGGCCAAAGTCTGTGTTACGGCCATCTCAAAGAATAAGATTCATAGGGGCAGAGATAGATTCAAACCAGATGTGAGTCTATCTACCTGCAGACAGAATTCAGATCATACAAAATCAAGTTCGAGCCTTACTCCCCAGGTCCAAAGCCCCAGCCAGAATGGTCATGCAACTATTGGGATCGATGTCTGCCACAGTTTTGCTAGTTCCCTTGGCAAGGTTACATGAGAATCCTCCAGTGGCTTCTCTCAACTCAGTGGTCCTTTCAGGAACTCCTCTCAATCATCTAATATGGATCACAGAATCTTGCAGGCGGGACCTTCGCTGGTGGCTAGTGTCTTCCAATTTGGATCAGGGACCCTTTGTTCTTCCTCCTCCGGCCACTTTGGCCACGGGCGCCTCCCAGCGGGGTGGGGGGCATTCCCTGGGCAGGTCAGTCCAGGGCAAATGGCATCCGGAAGAGACCTCTCTCACATCAACATCCTAGAGATGAGAGCAGTACTCCTGTCCCTTCAAGCCCTTCACTGTTACCTCCCTCAGGGCGTAATTGCTGTTCACTCGGACAACATGTCAGTTGTCTGGTACCTGAACAAGCAGGGAGGGACCAGATCTATCCTCTTTGCAGAGAAGCGATGAGGGTCTGGGAATGGGCAATCTCAACCAAACGCTTCCTAGTGGCTACTCACATACCGGGCAAATCCAATGTCGTGCGACAGGTTGAGCAGGACCATTCTCTCTCCTCACAGTGGTCTCTGAACATAATTATTACAAGACAGATTTTCAGCGAATGGGAGTTCCTTGCTGCGACTCCCTGAATCACAGTGCAAAGAATTTTTCTCCTAACCCGGCTCTGGGAAGAGCCCTATGGCAGCGTTAGACCATCCTTGGCCCACCGGCCTGCTTTATGCCTTCCCTCCAGTTCCTCTCCTACCCAAGGTAATTCAGAAGGCTTCTCTCTTAGGGAGCAAGATGATCTTAATTGCTCCTTACTGGCCTCGTCAAGTCTGGTTTCCCTATCTTCGGAAACATGCTCTGGAAGGTCCATGGTTCCTGGACCAGATCCCAGACCTACTGACTCATCAGTCGGGACTACTACACCAGTCCCTACACACTTTAAGGATGACAGCCTGGCTCCTCCTCTTCCAACCATAGTCAGAAGGCATGCACTAGACCCAGAGGTAGTGCACATATTGTCTTCAGCCCACAAGTTGACTACGAAGAAACTTTATTCTAGCAAATGGAAAAGATTTGCTATATGGGCTCAACTCCGGGGCCTGGACCCCATTTCAACCCCCGTAGCAGAAGTACTCAAGTTCCTAACCTCTCTTTTCACCCAAGGCTCTTCTGTTTCTACCATCAAAGTACAATTGGCAGCAATTTCTAACTTTCATGAATCCATAGACCCACCTTTAATGAGCAACAGATTGTGTAAGACCTTCTTGAAAGGTGCTGCTCTATTAAGACCTCCAGTTTCTCATCCTGCACCTCCATGGGATCTCGATATAGTATTACGTGCCTTGACTTCTTCCCTTTGAACCGGCAGCTACCTGTGATTTAAAGTTTCTATCATGGAAGACAGCTTTCCTAGTGGCAATTACTTCAGCCAGAAGGGTTTCAGAACTTCAAGCTTTGTCAGTAAAACCTCCGTACTTGGTTTTCATCCAGACAGAGTTTCCTCAGACCAAATCCTTCTTTTGTTCCCAAAGTCTGCTCTGCTTTATGCTTACAACAGTCATTAGAGCTCCCAGTGTTTTTCCCCAAAATACTCCAATGAAGCGGAGTTTATTTTCCACACACTAGATGTCCATAGGCAGTTACGTTTTTATTTGGATAGGACCAAACAATCAAGGAGAACAGATCAGTTGTTTGTGTCCTTTGCAGAAAACAAATTGGGCAACGCAGTCACAAAGGTCACTATTGCCAAATGGATCAGGGACTGTATTACTCAGGCTTATGTTTTTTCTAACGAGGAGCTTTCCACCTCTGTCAAGGCTCATTCTACAAGGGCTATGGCTACTCGGTAGCATTTCATTCTAAGCTTGCTATTAGTGACATTTGTGCTGCGGCTACATGGTCTTCTCCGCATACTTTCATTTCTCACTACAAATTAGATGTGGCATCTAGAGGACGAGCTTCATTTGGTTCCACAGTGCTCAGAAGTGTTTTCCAATGAGCCACCCGGGATTTAGGTGCTAGGGGCTGTCCCATCAGTCAGAATGTAGCGAGATAGGATCACATAACATCTTTTAGTTATACTCACCATAACTTCAGATGTTTGGGATCCATCCATTCTAATAACCACCCTCCTTCCCCCTTCCTTGGAGATCAGAGGATATCAGAAGGTCCGAATCCTGTTGTTTCATCTTGAAACATCTAACAATGTTATATAAACAAGCTATGCATGTGTGCATGAATGCGGACAAACAAGATCTGGGGGATTAGTGGTGGTGCATCCTGGGATAAAGATAGCTCAGCCAATTAGAGGCCTCGCTCTATAGCATAAAGCCGAGGGATCGGCTCCGAACCCATCAGTCAGAATGTAGGTGAGATGGATCCCAAACATCTGAAGTTATGGTGAGTACATAACTAAAAGTTAAGGTTTGGTTTGTAGTTGCATTTAGAATAGAAGCTGCTGTTAAAATGTTTCATCAGTAGGGAATTTAAAGTAATATATGATAACTACAAGAATAAATCAGAAGAGGTTAAAAAAGACTGAGAAATGAGAATGGAAAGTTGCCATACAAAGGAATAATTTGTAAACCTCCAAAGTATGCAACAAAATCTAAAAGGTTTAAGAATTTTGCATGGAACTTTTAGCATAAGTATTTTTTTTTACCCAAAGTATACTGAGTGTTTTTTCCACAGGTAACCAGAAATTGTTGGATGTGATGGGAAAGAGAGAGATACTTGGGAACATGTTTTTGGGAATGGAATGAGTTTGTGGATTTTAAAAATTCCCCTACATGATACTTTGTCATAAATGTTGGGCGAGCAAATTATTGTAACCAAGGAAATAATTCTTTTGATCTGGGACATAGAAACTGAAATGCATAGACATAGTAAGGCCCTACTAAGTTTAATCCTGTTGGCTGCCAAAAGGGAATTACTAGAAAATAGAATTTAAAAACTAAACTAGCCATAGCAGAATGAGTGGAAGTTGTAAAGGAAATAAAAGAGTTGTGGCTGGTTTTAGAAAATTAAAGGAGCAAACTACATACAAATATATAGAATATGTGGAAACAATACATGCAGAATAATACTTGGGAGGAGAAAGAGTGCACTTTCAGGAAGGCAGGACTTCAGCAATCTATGTAATGCTAAACTGAGTAATATTTGTCATGAAAGAAACTATATATGCATAATACAAGAAAAGAAAAACCACTGTAATGTTTTTTTTTCTTTTTTTAAAACTGTATGCATACCCATGTCACTGTGTATTATCTGAAGTTAATAAAGGTGTTAAAAATAAAGGTGGCCCAAAAGTATTAGCCTAGGTGACACTAAGGTGAGTGAGGGTAGTTTGGCACTTTAGGAACACGAATGGACTTTCCTGTGTATGTAACTTCTTTTTAAAAATGCCCTCCTTAGAAATACAATCAACTTTACATTTAACTCTTTGACATCCTTTTTTAACAGTTACCCTCAGCCAGGTTTATTTAATTTCTCCTTTTTATCCTTTATCTTAGTCTTGGGGGTTTCCAAATACAAAAGAAGATAAATAAAGTTAAATGTCTTAAAATATACAGAAAAGATTAAAATGTCAAAAAATGTATGATAAAAAGATTGGCAACCAAAATTTGAGGTTTAGTAAGTGTTTATTTGAAAGCATTTGATGAAAAATATTACAAATGAAATATGGCTGAATCACTACACAGCGGAAATAACTTGAATATTGATACAGGACATGAAACATTTCAATGAATGAATAGAAATATTAAAGGTGCCTTGCAAAGCAAATGTTAAGGAAATGCCTCAGAGGCTAAGAACAGTTCCACAGAATGCCGGCATGGGACCAGCATAAGCTTTCATTCAGATGTAAAGGAATGATACTGACACAACCGATACCAACATATTCTGAGAGGATTCATACAACTCAGATATTTAAGCAATAACCCATGCCTGGGTGTGGGTAATGCTAGATTTACCCACGGTTGGTGTGGTTTGGCCACGAGGGTGAAGCCTGAGTGGCAAAACAAAGACAAACGTGGATAAATCCAGCATTACCCACACCCAGAAGTGGGTTATTGCTATTACACAATGACATTATTTAAGAAAAAAAAACACTTACTTTTCTTAAATAATGGCACTGTATAATGCCTCCATGCTGCCCTTCCGCAGCTGTCTGGTATTCTGCGGCAGTTCTGATGTACTGTGCACACATATGCTTACACAGTACATGAGAGCTGTAGGTGGAAGCAAAGGAGAAAGCAAGATCTCCATTGCTTTTTACAAAGTGTCTCACTATGTTAAAGGAGTTTAACATAGCGAGACAGTTTTAAAAAAAAGCAACAAAGAAAGGAAAATCTCCGTTACATTTTTTAAAGCTGTCTCGCTATGTTAAACTCCTTTAACATAGCAAGACAGTATCTAAAAAGCAACGGAGATCTTAAGTTCTCCGTTGCTGTAAAAAAAATTATATTAATGGAAAAAGTCTGGGCGACCAGACCTTTTTCCATTAGTATGAGTCTGATTTACAATGTACATGCTGACCAATCAGCGTACACGTTTTGGAATATTAATGGGGGGGTCATTGTATAATACATAAAACATCCACAATCAAAACAGGTGGTCAGCTGTGATGGTTGAAAATGGTAAATGAGTTTCATCTGGTTCAGAGCTAAACATAAAAAGAACTAGCTGTGGACAATAAAAAATGACACCAGGGATACATTAAGTAACTTATTATGTTCTTCCTTAGAATGCAACATTCTCTCAAAGACAGAAGTAGACTAGTCAAGTATATTTGAAACACAGAAAGAATAATTTGCATCATCCAATCTTTGTGCAAAAATAAGAAATAAAATTCAGCAATAAGCAAATTGCAATTTTAAGTGAATTCTGTTGCTGAGCTCAGCTAAGAGAAGTAAGAAGAATCAGCACACAATGTGATGTGACTAATCCTGTTTAGTATTCTAATTTTGATAAATCAACGTCCTCCTTCACCTCCTCCCCATGTTTGCAGGGGGTCTGGGTTTCAGGTTTCACATCACCTGTTCCCACTCCTCTCAATTTAGTGCTTCTCTTCTCTATTTTTGTTACACAATATCTACTCTCAAAATATTCCTCTATTAGTAGGTCCAAGAATACAACTTTCTTATGATGAAATCTACCTTTCTCTGCTTCCATAACAATGAGACTTATATAATGATAGTGGCCTTGTACTTATAAAGTCATTGATTATGAATAGAAATGGCGGCTTTATCTGATGCCAACCTTTATTGTGAGCTTCCCACAAATGAAATGGTAGCAGCTACTGATTTAGACATACATATGCAGACAGACAATTTATTAGTCAGGAAATAGCAGCATTTATAAAGGTGCTCAGATTAGAAACACCTGTTGTATTTTACCTTCCAATAATTCACAGAATTGTCAGCAATCTATCTTCCTCATAACCACCAGAGGTCCTAAGACTCACACTTTAGCCATTGTTGCAGACTTAAAGTTTTAAAAGTTGTTAAATACATTTAAGCATTTCATTTTAGATTATTGACTTCTTATATAAAATATAGGATCTCAAAATAGGAAAGGATGACACTTGTAAGAGCAGATGAGCACAAACTGTTTACTGTTATACCACACAATGTAGGTGTTTGCTCTTATCAAGGATTACAAGATGACAGGATCATAGAACTTATAAGGCAAGTAACCCTGAAGACCATGTGCACCTTGCCAAATACTACTCTCACAATGTACCCCCCTCCCGTCCAGGAGGGCAGAATATGTTAGGCTAGGAATGAACTTGGGGTTACTCATCCAATGGTAAGGGTTAGTTTTGAAGGATGTATGGGTGTCACTACTTAACATGCATCAGCCATTTGTTCTAGAGTTGGCACAACCATTTGGTACTTAATTCATACTGCAGATGTGTTTTTCCTTTATGTTTGTTGTGGCTCAAATCCTTGAGTGGGGTATTTGTATAGTTGATCTGTGAAAGTATAAGAGATAAATTATGGTAAGGCCTTTAATGACAGAAAATACCACATATAAGATCTCTACACAGTTGCCTTTGGGAGACAAGAGTATAGAGATAGGGGTTCTAGACTGTCTTGCTAGCTATAAGTTTTTAACCCAATGATCTTTTTTTCGGGGACCTATAAGAGCTTTGTAGCATAATGACTGGCTAGGTACATGCTGAGAGACAATGAACTCAATAAATGGTCTAATTAGGGTACAGTACAGAGGGAAATAAAATCTTTTAATCTATAGGAGTTATCTTTTAAAACCATTGTGCTACACAGAATGATTTCTTACCTTCTGTTGTATCATGGTGGTTAAAGATAAAAGAACTGTCAACACAGGTTCTTAGATCTGTGATTATCTAGTCATGTAGAATCAGTTAATGACTGTGGTGTAAGTTGTAAATCAGTGTTATTTACCATTGGTCACAGTCCTGGGCTACACTGTATTTAGTGTGATCCCTTTCTTTGTACAATTGTTTGTAAGGAATATGTCTTGATAAAGTGCTTCTGTATCAGTGGGGGGAATTGTCAATGATACCCAGCTTGAAATTATTAGTTAATCATTTGAGCTGTAGGTTACAGTTTGTGTATGGAGTTTGGAAAAGTATACACCAAAAAACAAGGGTCCCAGTGTATGGAGTTTGGAAAAGTATTCACCAAAAAACAGGGGTCCCAGTACTGAGCCCTGTGATACTTAACTGTTCACTTTTGTACTTTGTGACAATTACTACCTTAATTGTGCGAGTAATATCCTTTAGTCAGTTTACAGTCCCTGTTGCAACATCAGCATCTACATTAAGTCCTTTCAGCTTGTTTAGAATGCCAGCACACAGCTTGTTTAGAATGCCAGCACAGGGTTCAGTGTGGAAGGCTTCAGTTAGATCCGTATATGCTGAGTAGAGTGAATGTCCATTGTCCACTACCTGTGTAACCTTGTCAAAGAAGTTTAGCAAAATGTGTACACATGATCTGTCCTTGACAAAACCAAACTGCTGTGGGTCAAGCTGTATGACATTTTTAATACCACAGTCTAAGACATCAGATATAATATATTCCTTAGCCTTGCAAATTAGGAGAGTTAGATCCTGGATCATAAGATAATTGGCTTGCATGGTAGGGCCCCCAATGTGCAGGGCACAACTACAGCTATTTTCAAACCTCATGTTCATACCCTATAGCTAGGCTTAAGTTAACCGTATGTGGGATGACTGTTTCTGTAGTACAGTTACCACTAAATAGATCTGCAAGTATGTCACCTACATCTTTTTAAAATGGTTTTATTAAATTATCACTTAAGACATAGACAAACACAGATTGACAAAAAAGACAAAAAAAATCATATTAACATATTTTTCCATGTATGCACATTATACACCAGATATCTTTTCTTTCACTGTAACAATCAAGTACAACATCACATGAATTCCTGCCTTCCCTTAAACCTCACTTCTCTTCCTCCTGAACATTATTCTACATACATTGTCTCAACAATTTTCATGTATTTCTATGTAATTTGCTCTACGCATTTTCTTAAGATCCATATAACAGTTTATTTATCTTTTTTATAATATTCAATACTTAAAATACAGTTGGTTTAAACTTTGATTTCCATTTTCTAGTAATTCGTTTTTTGTCAGCCAACAGAATTATACTTAATAAGGCCTTTGGCAATTCAGATCCTGTTTCCCACTCCAAAATAATGATTTCATTAGTGACAGCCATTTGCTCACATAATATCTTTGACAGGAGTTTTTAAAAAACTGCTAACTAATTACACTCCCAAAATATATGTTCCCATCACACCTCCAACATTTGCTGTCAATCTGAGGAAAACTTCTTTGAAGTCTGCTTGGAGTATAAAATATCTATGGGAACACTTTCAAGTAAAGATCCTAAACCTTCTGGAATTTATTGTAGATTTGAGAGCCATGATTTGTACTTCCATTGTTCTGTTGTAAACTGCTTTTCCATTTTCTCTTGTCAAAATTTTCTAACCTCCTGTGGTTGATTCTTATAGCTATCAAGCAATATTTTATACATCCTACTAATTTTCCATTTTTAATAGCAGCTTCTATTCCAGATTCAACTAAAAACTCTACCAGAGGAGGTCTTTCACTTAAGATTCCCCTATCCTTTATACTCTACTAACACGGGTAGGGAAGTCAGTCTCTACCCTGCAGTCCAAATGTCTTCTTGAACTCATCCCACTCTTTTACCTTTCCCTCTCTAGTTATTTGCTCTCAATATCTTGGTTCCTTTGACAGTTTTCTCCACTAAATTCCATCCCCCTTCTTGCTTATTTTCTGTACCCCAACTTGCAGTGATCCCTATTGACAAAAATTTCCTTTTTCCATTCTCATATTGGCTTAGTTCTTAGAATACTTTCTGCTGTTTTATGAATATAATAATTTGTATGTTTATTATTCTCCTTGTGGGTCTGCATCCAAAATCCCACTCTCCCTTTATTTATTGAACTTCCCCTTGCTTCATCATCATCCCTTTCCATTTTGAAGTATTACTTTCTGCTTGTGTTATGTATATGACCCTTAACTGTGTAGCTCTAAAATATCCATTCAAATCAGGTAATCCTAAACCATCCTGCTCTATTGGAAGGATCAACTTATCCCATTTAACTCTTGTCCTCTTCTCCTCCCAGATAAATTCCTTAAAATCTTTATTATTGATCACAGCAAATTCTGGTTGATAAAAATATGCCTAAGCAGTTTATAAAGCTAAAGGGACTACAACATTTTCACTGCTTGTATCTTACTATCCATATCCATAAACTACAGCTTCCCTTTTCTCAGTTGTTGTATTATCATTCGTTTAGTGTCTTCCCATAAATGCTTAACTTCCGTAACAGAAGCCTTTGAATTCATACTCTTAAATATGTCTTCTTATCGTGTCCCCATAAATATGGGTACTGCTGAACTAATTTATGTGTGGGTACATAATTTATGGCTATAGACTTTGCTTCATCTTCATTAATTTTTACATCAAGGAAAGACTTGAAACTGTCTCAAAATATTCTTCAATACAGAAATGTCCTTTCTGGATTTATCATTTACAAAATAATATCATCTGCAAATAAAGCTAGCTTTTCTTGATTGCCATACCAATTATATCCTTGTATTTCTGACTCCCTTAATTTATTTGCCAATGGCTTTAAATATAGAATAAATAACAAAAAGGAAAGATGACACCACTGCCTGGTTCCTGTTTGGAAATACAACTTATCACAGAGAACCTCTCCCACTTAAATTCTTGTTTTTAATTAACATTATTATTGTATAAAGAAATGCAAATGCTTCTGTTGCCCTACTCATAAAATCCTAGCTAACTCTATCAATGCTTTCTCTGTGTCAAGACCCACTAAAAACAGCAGTATTTTCTTACAATCGTCTTTTCTCTGGATCATCATTGCTCTATTAATTTTGTCAAATGTTTGCCTCTCCTCCACAAAACCAATTTTCAAAAAAACTTTGCTATACTTGTAGCTAGCACAAACATAACACTTTATAATTGTGGTTTTAAAAGTAAAATAGGTCTATATGAAGATGGGTCTGATAGTTTTTTTTCCCATATTTACGTAATATAGTAGCCACAGCTTTCTTCCAAGATGTTGGTGCATCCTCTCCTTTTAAAATACTGTTAAATAAAATCCTGCAGATCTCTATCACTTTCATCCCTACTAAATTCCAAACATCCACAGGAATACCATTGGTTCCTGGAGATTTTCTTAAAACTGATTACACATCACCTTTTTTATCTCATCTCCTCCTATCTTAAATGTTAGTTGCTGAGCTGCACTGCCTCTAACCTTGGCATAATTAAGTCTTCCATAAATATTTCTATTTGTGCACTTTATTTCCATATTCTCTACTTCATACACATTTTCATAAAGATTTCAAAATATCTCCAACACCTCTACAGCATCTCTGGTTATTTTTCTTGTTACAAGTTCCCTAAGTTTAGTGACAGCCCTTGTTTCTTTCTGTTGCCTATGTCATTGTGCTAAAAGTTTCTGTACTCCATAGTTATCTTCAAAAATAGTTGCTTAATCAGAAATTTTCTTAACTTCTGCATATTTCTAAATACTTTCTTATTTTCTCTTTAGCTCTCTGCATTTGCACCTCTTCTTCTTTTTTGATATTTCCCCTATTCTACAATACTTTAACTTTTGTCAGCCCCATTAAGTAATTCCTATTACCTCTTAATCACGTCTCTTTTTTCTTTTATTTCTACCCTACTTTTAAGCTCAATTTTCATTTTATCCCACTCACTAGCTATAACATCTGAAGATACTTCTAACTTTCCTAATAATGCACCAATAATTTCCACTACCCAGTCCTCAAATTCCTCTCTTTTTAACAGGTAGGTAAGAAAGTGCCAGTGTCTCATTTTTACTTCATTACCCTGCATTTTTATCTTTGTTTTTATCAATGCATGAACTGAAATGAATATCAGGTGTGTGTTGAAGTTTTTAATTAAATGTACACATCCCCGTGAAATATAATTTCTACCAATTCTAGCCCAATTATTTTACCTTGGGGAATAATATATAAATCCTGTCAAAGTCCCTCACATACTAAGCATTTCATCAGAAATATATACTATCTTTTGTTATATTTTCCCTATATCTCCCCCTATTGCATCCATACCATTGCATATCAAGTTCCAATTCCCTATAAGTAATATTCTTCCCTGAATGCTGATTACTTATCCCCATATTTTCTTAAACTCCGCAATTGCATTTTTGGTGGAATACAACATGCCAGCGTAATCCTCCTCCCTTGCCAATAGCACCTTACTACCATAAATCTACAATTATTTTATTGTTTCTCTCTTCTACCACTACTGGAGCCCCTCTAGCAATTAGTATAGTTATTCCCATTTTCCTTTGTTCCTGATATTCAACCTGACATCCTTTCTTTGTCAAATTCACATGCTCATTTCTTTCTAAATCTGCCAACTGCAGGACTGTTGTTTGTATTCTCTATTTCTTAATATAATTCAATACTCTTCCCTTTATGTTTACACCTGAAAGGTCATTTATGTTCTATGACAATATGGATAGCATAGCCATTATGATAAACAGTTGTTATTCCCGCATATTATTAATGTAGGTTTTCTTTGAATACATATTTCCAACTTCTGTATTACATGCACACACTGTTTGCCAATCAAGTTTAAACTGATATAGTTATTTTTTTCTCATCTCCATTTGAACCTATGCCACATTTGTCAAGACTTTTTGTTTTAATGGAAACCATCAAACAAAAAAATACATTTTCAAAACATCTCCATCCCGTATGAACTTAGAATAAACACAAACAACTATGTACATCTTCAAAAAATGAAGTTTACCCTCCCAGATATGAGCACTTGTCCTAAACTGACAGCTGCACCCGCATGCTTTACTTAACCTAAAATTAAGGTTATCCATGATAAAGTGCATGCTGCAGCCTATGTTTCCCACTTACATTAACTGGTGTCTGTTCTTATCTTTGTTCCCCTCCAAGATTTGAAATACAGCTTGCATGAGTTTTTTTAAAGAAAATACTAACTTGTGGCCCTAACCAAAACTGCACTGGATATATTTTAAAAAAAGCTATGTTGTACACTGTTCAATTAAATGCATTAAAGTATTACATTTGCTAGGGGCTGCTTATCTCTTAATCCCTTCCGATAATTTCAAACTTTATTTTTCACTGAACAACTTGCCATTCTTCCTTTAAATGTAGCATTTCTCTCAGCAAAAAATTCTCAGAACCCTCAATAGTAATTGCTTGCACATGCAGACAGCTCATCTCCATGTAAAAGTAGTCAGCAAAAAATTTTACTCGGAACAGAAGGAACAGCTGTCTTCAGTTGAAAAAAGTTATTGATTCCACTGAATATTTGCTGGATTCCTATTACGTGATCAAAGTTTTGAAACTTCAAACACGACAATATCGAACTTGTCTGTTCAAAGTTTAAAAAAAAAATAAAAGATGCAACAGTAAACTAACTGTTGCAAGCAGTTGTGTTAGCATTCAGTTTGGGGAATCAATGTCGGTCGGGTAAAGGAGGAGGAAGCTCGGTAAAGGTAAGGTTAAAGAAAGACATGGTAAGGTTTTTTGATAACACACAGGTATTACTACTAAACGTATTCGCGCCTGGCGGCTATGAGGCAGGGTCAAGCATATTTTTTTTATTATGAGGAGACCCCGGTGGTGTTCAAAGTTTTTTTGAATGTGATCTGGCTGATGTTGTCACCTATACTGAACACGCTAAGAGGGGGCAAGTCCCCTGCACCCCTCACTATAGTGCGGTTTAGGAGTTGGTATATTTAAAGAGCGGGATGTGTGGGGGGTGCAGGGGGGCTTGCTCCACTGCTTGCAACAGTTAGTTTACTGTTGCATCTTTTATTTTTTTTCCTGTGTTCAAGCTTCAGCAAGTTCAACTATATGATTTTGACCATATTGGGTTCAAACTTGTTGAAATTCGATCACGTAATAGGAACCCATATTTGCTAATGAAAGAAACAAGCTAATATCTTTGCAGATGTAAGAAATTTGACATTTTTCATTGCTTTCATCTTTTTACCTTAATTTTCTAGTCTACTTATTTACAAAAATGTGTTTATTGTTTGCAGCAAGGACATTAATCTAGGCATTCACCTTTCTAAAAATAGGAGAAAATATCTTAGTTCTACATATAATATAATCAGTGCACTTTTACACTCTGCCCCCACCCAAGCAGACTAGGATCAGAGCATATTAAAATTAGAGTTGCTTTTCTCCAGCCTTTCTTCTCACTTTATACTGTAAAGACTATATACTTCTTATAATTAAAAAGGAGCTTCTTTACTTTAATAAACACACACAACAGACAATGAAGAGAGCAACCCACATTTAAAATACTCCTGACTATAAATCATACAAAATGTCTTTACTATAACATGCAGTTTATATTATGAACTGCTTTATGCCTATACTAATAAGAACAGTTGTTTTACTTACAGTTACTTTTTTCCTCTCAGTGTCCTTCTAAACATTAAAGACATAAAGTGGGATACATACTTTTATCCACCAACAATTTTAACAAAGTCAACAAAAGTTCAGTCTTTTTAGCCACTTTTTTGGCAAAGTCATATTTCACAAATGTAATTCATGTTTTCTAGTCTCCCACTTATTCACTAATTTCAACATTGTTGGTCTTCCTTTTCACCACCATCTCACAAAACCAGACTCTGGTTCAAGTCCAAGGTACTCCTGATTCTTCTAGGCAACGTTTTGCCTCTCTCAAGCATTTTCCTTTGGAACATTGCCAACGTCTGTCTAAGAGCTTTATTGTCATAAGAATGAACAACAAAGTCCCTTCTGTTTGCTGGCTCACTGTTTATTGGATAAATATGTTTTTATTTCCTACTTAGCCTGTTCAGCATCAAAAAAAGTCTTTGATCCACCGGGAAAAAAATATTCTAAAAACAGCTGGGTACAGCAGCTTGAATATGAGACTTGGCTCCCAACATTACCTGACTGCTGAGATAAATTTGCATCTCTTCTGCCTGACAAACAGGCAATAATCATTTTGCACAAACACTGTGACGTCTCCAATTTTTAAAATTTTCCATTCTGTCACAGTTTCATCATGATCAACTCTTTCTGCTGGTATGATTGCATCTTTATTAATATAGGTCTTGGCAGCTTTCTCATGTCCAGGTTTGAGGCATACCCTTGGAGTGCCCTTTCAATTAACAAATCCTGGTATGGAATACCATTCCAGTTGCATATTTGTGCTTTTATAGAATTAATACAGTCTGTTCCTTACAGTTTTTTCTGGTATAGCAGATAATTTCAGTTTTTTTTTCTAGGCTCTCTCTGTCATCTACCATTTTTGAAACAGCTCTTCTTGAGATGTTTCACACTCAACCTGCTTTTGCTACATTTCAGCCTCTGATTTTTGCAATTTTATCATTTCATCTGAACATTTCTACTGAAGCAGTCTTATTATGGCCCTTTGAGAATAACTAAATATATACCAGAGAAGATTTTTTTCACTATGTCAAATGTTATTTTTACTTCATAAAGCATGGCTCAGTAGTGAAGATGATTTGAACAATTTTACTTATGAGGTAAATGCAGACCATGCTTTTCTTTCTTTTTCTTTTTATAAATTTAACATTTGCTGGGGTTTAGGAAAAATTTGTTTTTGGACATACCAATAAGGAGACAGTTTGAAAGTAGATAATCTAACAAACAAATATGCAGAGGAAAGAGGAAGCTAGCAATTCTTAACTTCAGTTCAATAGTATTTATTTTACACGTAAAAAATGTATTGAAGTCATTAGAACCAAAAGCCTCATGACATATTAAATACTTGAAACTGAAATTCATAACTTTTTAGACAAGATTTTAGTGATAGTTTATCCAAGTACACTTCTTAATGAAATTAAAAAGAAAGTGGAGTTTAACAGAACCATAGAAATAAACAAAAACAAAGCCCAGTGAACGTGCACCTCCAATAACTTAAAAACCAAAAACAGTACACCCAGGAACAAGGAATGGAGCTGAACAAAAGGCAAGATGTGTGCCAAGCATAGATATAAAAACACTGACATTTATTAAGCACGTTTGTTAAGTTAAGCTTTCATCCAAGTAATTGATGTGGACTTCATCAGAACAAATTAGTAAAGAGAAGCACCATCGCATTTAAAACTAGTGCAAAAGATAATGTGACCTGTATGGACCAATAATCTTAACTTTTATCTATGCTTGGCACATGTCTTGCCTTTTATTCAGCTCTGTAGGTTGTTCTTGGCTGCACTGTTTTTGGTTCTCTAGTGCTATAGAAATACTGAATCTACTTAAGATGCATCAATTGAAGTTAGGTACTTAAAATCTTTAGCTTTTACATTGAGTTACAGTTTGGATTCATCAAACAAAGTCTACACTGTAGGACATGAGAAAAATTCTACTCAGAAACATGTACATCTGTCAAGTATAGTCAAAAAGACTATATTTGTTAATAACAATTGGAAAGCAAAATCACTTATGAAAGATTAATCCCAATTAAGCATAAATTTTGTTAACTCAAGGGTGGAAAATCTAGCTCACACATTTTGGTTGCAGCTCCAACTGTCCAAAATCTTTAAAGGGATGTATACTGTTGGCAATGATTGTTACATTTTGAAGAACATATTGGAAATTTAGGAACTGTACACAATAAAACTGAAATGTGAAAACACATGCTTTAAATTAACACAATGAGGTATAAACAAGCACTCAAACTTTATCAAAGAGTAACTACCCGATTCTTGTTGTATGGTATCTGCTTTCTCCTGGGTTTCTTTTGCAACAGACTCATCCAATTCTTTCTCAACTGTAAAAAAAGATATCCAACAAAATGGAGTAAGCATGCAAATAAATGCATTGTAAATGTAAACAGAATGCTACAAACACCATGAAAATGTAGACATCAGCATACTTTTACAGTTTTAAGTCAGCTCATGAACTACTTAAGGCAGTCAGGGTTAGAACAGGGGACAGCTGTGATGACTAATAACAGAAAATGAGTATCAGCTGTGTGACAGCTGCATGGAAAAATTACAAAGACGTGAGTTACTGTCAAAAGGTATTGCTTTTGTCTTCAGATCTCTGAATTCTCTCAAATGTATAAACATACCTATTAAACATGTTAAAATAGAGAATGGACACTGTGGGTCTTCTGGGCTTTGTGCAAAAATTAAGAAGAGAAATCAGTATCAGAAAATGGAATCATTAAGCGAGTTCTGTTGCTGAGCTCAGCTAAGAATAAGAAAAACAGCACATAATGTGATGTGACTCATCCTGTAGAGTATCCAGATTTTAATAAATCATCATCATCATCTTCCCCCACCTTTTTCCTCCATTTTTTTACATGGGGTCAGTGAGTCACATCAGCTGTCACCACCTATCTCAATACAGTGCCACTTTATTTTGTTACAATACCTGTTCTCAAAATCTTCCTCAAATAATATGTCCAAAGAACAAATTTCTGATTGCAATATCTATTACCTTTTTCTACCTCATAACAGTGGAATTTCTAGAAAGGTAGTATCTTTGTCATTACAGAATCACCTATGGCTACAATTAAACAGTTGTGGATTTGTTATCTGATGTTTAACTTTACAGTGAAGCTTCAACAAATGCAGTGCTAGCAGTGTTTCAAAACACTGATTTAACCACATTTGCATGGATTGAGCATTTTTTATGAGTCAAGAAATAGCTGATTTTAAATGTGCCAAATCTACGTATACTGGAGGCAAAAGTTATTAAAATTGTCAGAAAAAAGAATAGAAAGTTAGGAACTACATACAATAAAGCTGAAATGTGTAAACAGATGTTTTAAATTAAAATATTATATATAATCAAGAATAAAAACATGATAAAATATTACTTGACTATTGTATCACATTAAGTCCTGTCTACTGGGTGTGTTTTGAATTAGATGTATCAAATTCTTTCACAAATATAAAAAACAGAATGGAATAAAATGGCTTAAGAAAGCAAAGAAAAACATTAAAATTAAACTGAAAAATACTGACACAGCCAGCTAGGCTGTGACCACAAATATATTCTCAATTCTCTAATACAACATGGGTTTGCATAAAGCAATGAAGACTGGAACAGAGATGCACATAAAAAGGGACTAGTTTTATAGGTTCATAGGTAGGTACTAGGCTATCTGCCCGAGGGCATTTTTAAGCCTAGCCAGAGTGTGTCGGCTTTCACCACCCCATTGATTAATTAACTGAGCCTCTATCAAGCAGAGCCAATGAAGTGATCCCAGGGGTGTATTTTCTGTTACCCATCCACTCATCAAGGCTTCTCTTGAAGAGCGTTAGTGAGGGGGTCTGCCTAATGTAGTTAGGAATTTTGTTCCAAAGCATGGAGAGTCTCTGTGACAGGAATCTATCCGTCCAGCATGTTCTATTTATTGTTGTGGTGAGGTTTAGCTCACTAGAGCGCGTGGTTTGCAGTGACTTGGATTTCTTTAGGTGGAGCATGTTCATCAATTCTGAGTTGGACATGGCTTTGTAAGTCAGGAAAAGATCACCTCTGAGTAAGCGATATGCCACTGAGTACAGCTGGAGTTTTTTCAGTCAGGCTGCATAGGACATATATGTGAGGCCAGTAATCCTCTTGGTGAGGTGCTTTTGTGGTCTTTCCAGCTGTTGGAAGTGTCTTGTGAGGTACATCCCAAATGGGGCATTGTACTCTATGATGGGTCTGATGAGTGACGAGGAGAGGGGCACTATAACCTCTTTATATCTAGATATGAACCCCTTAGTAATTAGATGAGCCACATAGAAGGATTTCCTAACTACTTTGGCAATAAGATTGTCAAAGGAGAGATTACTATCTACCTGGGTCCCCAGATCTCTTATTACCTCTTCTGTATTAAGGGGGCTGCCGCCTATGTGGTAATTCGTGGGTGTTTTGTTTTTCCCAAATGGGATGACTATGCATTTTTTGGCATTTGGCTTGAGGCCATGACTTTGACACCAGGTGTCTGTCTCAGTAAGGCCTTTTTGAAGGATGTCTGTGTCAGCCGGAGAGTCAATTATGGCTCCCAGTTTGCAGTCATCGACGAACTTGGTTAGTCATAGTTCTCCTGTGTTTGCCTGTACTTCTGAGAAATATATGCTGAACAGTAGGGGTCCCAGAACTGAGCCTTGCGGGACACCACTTGTGACTGGTTTAGAGTCTGACCTGGCGCCCGTTATTCTTACTGTGTGAGTTCTGTCTGTAAGCTAGTTGGCAACCCATCTTGTGATGTAGGGGTTTATGTTCAGGCTGGTGAGTTTTTCTATAATACCCGAGTGAGGAATGGTGTCGAACGCCTTGGCGAGATCAAGGTAGGCTGTGTGAACCACCTTTCCCTCATCTGTGGCCTTGGTGACTGTCTCAAAGAAGTCAACCAGGTTTAGTAGGCATGATCTGCCCTTAACAAAGCCGAACTGGGTCAGGTCAAGTGTTTGGAAGTTCCCAATGTCTTTGTTAAGTTCCATAATGATGCGCTCCATAGCCTTGCAGACCAGGCAAGTCAGGCTTATAGTTGATAGTTACCAGGGTCAGTTGTGGCCTCTCCTTTGTGGAGCGGAATAACTGTTGCTGTGCCCCATTCTATGGGCATGTAGTCTGTGGAGAGGCTGAGGATGAACAGCGTGTTTAGGTGGGGGGTTAGTTCATTCTGTAGTTCGTGCAAGATGCAGCCTGGGACACCATCTGGCCCCATTGATGCTGTGTTTTTGGCTTTTGAAAGGGCTGTTTTCACCTGTGCTTTTGTGATTTCCGGGACACTACACTTTTCCAGTATTGTTGTGGGCCCTTTTGAAGGTGAGAGGGAGGTGAAGTTTGCACTGAATCTATCTACCAGGATGTTGGCAATATCAGTAGGTTTAGTATATTTTGCGCTATTTTCACTAGCTCAGAGCATATCTGCGAGTTGCCACTTAGATTCTTGACATAGCTAAAGAAGGCTTTGTAGTTATCTTTAGAATCCTTGGCTATTTTTCTTTTGAAGTTAGCCTTGGATGATTTTATGAGGGACCTTAGTTTCTTACTGATACTGACCAGGGATGTCTTTCCTTCTTGGGATTTGCTTTTTTTCTGAACTAGTTTCCTCCTTCTGTTGTATAACCTGTTTATGGCAGGTTTCCACCAGACTGGTTTCCTTCTCTTAGGGGAGTGAGTCTTGGTCTTGCTAGGGATGGCATGATCCATACATCCTTGTAGGTGCTCATAGAGTGCAATTGTAAAGGATTCTGCATCTTGGGCAGTGTTATCCTTTAGCGTGGGGGCTGTGAAACTTACCACCTCTGCCTTAAGTAAGGTGAAGTTTGCTTTAGAAAAGTTTTTCACTGTGGTTTCCTTGGTTGTGGGTGGTGGTGGGGTGTAGACATCCAGGGTGATTAGTTTATGGTCTGATCTAACCAGTGACGGGTTGACCACCGGTACAGAACACCTGTCGCTCATGTTGGTGATGACCAAGTCCAATATGTTGTGGCCTCTGGTAGGGGAGTTTACAAGCTGATCCAGGGCATTTGAGTTGATAAATTCCAGGAAGCTCTGAGCCTGGGAGTTTGTACTCAAGTAGTTTTTCCAGTTAATGGTAGGGTAATTGAAATCGCCCAATATCAGGGTGTTCAGTAGGACCTTCATGTTTTCCAGTGTCTCCAGAAAGGCGGAGTGGTGGTCCTGGGTCATGGAGGGTGATCTGTAGCAGGCCACAATTTGCATTGCAGATTTGCCTGATGTTAGTTGCACATGGATGATCTTAGAGGTATCATGCTGTGCCACTAACCTGGAGTTGTGAGTATCCTTGATGAATATGGATACACCCCCTCCTTTTGTGTTTCGGTTCATGTTCTGTGGCGGAAATGTGCGGTATGAGTTGTAGCCCAGTAGTGCTGGAGTGTTCTCTGGAGCCTTGAACCAGGTTTCAGTTACTGCACAGATGTCGATGTTCTCCATACTTAGGAGTGCTTCAAGCGCATGCATTTTGAGATTTAAACTCCTGGCGTTGAGTAGCATAATCCTCGTTTTTTTACTTGTGCTGTTTACGGTGATGGATTTGAATTTTGAGCCTTGCCTAAAAAAGGTACTATGGGGGCAGCAAGAGCCTTGGCCAGTATAAGAAAGCCAAGGGTCGACAGATGCAAGCCATCTCTTGCGAAGCAACGCGGCTTGTCGAGCATGTCCTCCCAGGTTGACGACACTGGATCCCCTTTGAATGACACCAGAAGCTTAGCCAATTGTTAAAATTGATCATTTTCTTTATACTGAGGTATCATTCTTGGTGAGGGCAGGATGCTACTCAGGGTCAGGGTCATACCCACCTGGGCTACATGATCAGAGAGCTCTTCCATGTCTCTTTTCATGTAGTCCAGGGAGGTACATTTCAGGTCATTCACACCAACATGAACAATGACAGACAGAGTCATACTTGTACATGTTCTAGAGTGACCTGAGTGTTTGTGTTATGTGGCGGATTCTGGCTTCCGATAGGCAGCTAACAGTAACCTTCTCCTTGTCCAGCCTAGTGATTGGGGCATCAGTGTGCCTGACTATTGAGTCGCCTATTACTAGTGTGGTAGGTATGTTATTTCACCTTAAGGGCTGTGATTGTGCGGCACATTGATTTTGTGTTTTATGTGTTGTCTGGTTGTGATGGGAGGTGCAGGTTTTGAGGGTGTCTGCTTTGGAGCTCTCTGATGCTTTTGCAGGTTTTTATTTAGAGCCTCCGAGTATGATTTTGTGTATTTATGTGTATTTTTTGCCAGTGCTGGTTTAGTAGGTCTATGTGAGGCTGGAGGTGTGGTGCAAGTGTTAACCTTCTCCTCACGACTGTCTGTTCCAGTCTTGGGTGGAGAGACCTTAGCCTCCAGTTTGGCTGTATAATTGCATCTCTTGCATATGTTAGTGTTTTGTGGTAGGAGGAGAGGTGTGTCTGTGTACATGAGGCAGTTGTAACATTGCCTCAGGATACCCAGATTCACCAGCTGGACTGGAGAGTACACCTGAAGTTGCCCTTTGGTCATGCCTGAATAGTAGGGTGAGCTGCTTAGTTGCTTGGTTGGTGAAGGGTGGATAAAGAGCCTTGCCCTGCTGGGCAGTCAAGTGTCGGGGTATATTAGTGCTTGCTATTAGGTTTGAGCAAGTGCTGGACTGTAGGATGCTTTTTGAGTGCTTAGGTTGAGAGTTAGACTAGTTTTAAGTGAAAAACTGAAGAGGAGACTTAGTGGAGCCAGGAATAATTTAACCCTAGCTAACCAGTGCTGCCCGGTGCACAAAACCGTGCAAATGCGTTTTTTAAACTATTAACTTCTGGGCTGGAACCACTCCTCCAGGGACAGATGGCCGCTCAAAGTTCCCGTCTCTCACAGGTGAACAGAGAAACTTCCCTCTATCCAAGTAAGGTATGGGCAACTCAGAAACTTATAACACAGCCCTGAATTTAGCACTAGCCTGAAAACTGGACTATACTAGCTTAGAAAGGCGGGAAATTAGAAAATTATAAGTTAATATACCTGCATCATTTTAAATTATTATTGCTTGCTATTTTTCCGAATGTTGGATTATCACACCTGTATAAAGTTAACTGTATGTCAAGTACATTACAAAGAGGAAATGCATACTGTGAGTCATCTGATATGCAAAAATTTGTAACAAAAAAGTCAGTACCATACAAGACCTTACCTACGATAATAAGAAATACCAGCAAAAACAGGGTGTGACAAATCCTGTTGATTATTTAAATTCTAATTAATCATAATTATCCTCCACCTTTTCCCCATTTTTTTACATGAGGGAGGGGGTGTGTTGTCAACTTTTACCACCCCTTTCAATTCAGTGCCACTGTTCTGCCTTCAACAGCCATGCCTGACTGTTACAAATTTCTATCATGCAAACTATTCAACTGTTGGCTGGACATCCTTATTTCCTTTTGTCTTTTTCCTGTTATTGCCAAATCTGATTGACTAATTCATTCTCAAGAATGCTTGCTTTCTGGCATAGTCAGGAACTACAACTGAAAAGTCATCCACCAAAAGGATTCAACAAGTAAATGTCTTTTAATGGAGATCTTAATGTCAGACAGGAAGAACTGTCTTCATATGAAACTTTACAGTAAACGTGTCTGTCTCATACTAAAAATTTTCTCATCAGCAAATTAATCAGAAGAAGGTGTGTTACTTTATTCTTATATGCTTCTTGAACCTTCACAGGTAGATGCAAGGATACACATCTCATCTGCAGAAATGAGTTGAACTGAGTGAGATACTAATATGACTTATATCTCCATTGTTTTCATACATGTTCCTGAGTTCACAACATACTCCTTGGCAAATGTTTTACATCCCAGTGTGGTCTAAAGTATTTCAGAAAGGGAATTAGATGTCAGCATAGTGTTCTGAGACTGAAAACCAATCAGAGATACCCCCAGGCTCCTCTATGAAACCTCTAGACCCAACAAAGTCTACAAGAACACCAGCAGTGGTGTCAAATGTGTCACCAAAAGACTTCCAAGATGGCAGTACACTGATTAAGACTGATTAGTGCTCTCACAGTATGACAACAGAAACTTGAGAAAATGCCAGCAAAAGCCATTTATGTGGGTACAGTTCAGTTACTGCTTAGTCACTACACTGCCAGGATGTTATTAAAGAAGAAATCTAGAGAGAGTAATAAGAAACCAGGTAGGAAAGCATAACAAAAACTCTGGTGGGAAAGAGTTTTGCTGCTATTCAGCAAAGAGTGGTTCAGGTTTCAGCTTCAGTACTGGAGATGACTTCTAGTAATTCAGTGGGAAAAAAATCAAAGGCATTTAGAGGTGTTTAAAATAAATGAAACACCAGAGAAATACATACACTCACATGATAAACAGCTGGAAATAATATTAGAAGCTTTAAGTAGCTACACAGATTTGCTGATTCTTCTTCTTCTTTCGGCTTTTCCTGGTTAGGGGTCGCCACAGCGGATCACCTTTGTCCGGGAGCATTTGATGGGCACAGGAGTTTACAGTGTCGAGTTGCCAGCCCTGCCGCCTAACCTTCCACAGAAGGGCACACACACATGCACTAGGGCCAATTTAGTAGTGTCCAATCCTGCAGTATGTCTTGGGATGTGGGGAGAAACCCGAGCACCAGAGGAAACCCACACGACCACAGGAGGGGACATGCAGACAAGAGACAGAAGGCACCCCAGCCGATCGAACCGAGAACCCCTCTGCAGAGGGGGCAATTAACCACACTGCCACACCGTACTACCGCAGCTACACAGATTTGCTGATAAAATTGAATAAATTAAAGGTTGAAATGGCAATATGAAGCTTCTCAAGTAAAAATATTGCAAACAATAGCAGCACAGAAGACAGAGCATGCAGGGAAAACTGAGATTGTCTGCAGTAACAAAGAAACTGGAAGGAATAGGTTACATTAATTTTATGAAAGTACAAATAAACAGCTGGACTGTTATTCCACAGCAGAATTTGTTAATTGAAAAGTCACACTATGTATCGGTCCACAAATGAAAATGAGAAAGAAGCCAAGACTACATTAGTAAAGATGAAGTTCGTATAAGCAAAAGGAGCTGCACCTGTGAAAAGTTTTGTAGAATCAATTTGGGACACCAAAGTATTTATTGAAAATTATTATTCACTGTACACCAGACACCCTGCAATCTGAGAATGTTGAGAGACAGGTGTAAAATTAAAGTTGCTATATTCAGGTGTTTTCAGAATATTTTTTTTTTTATTATTTTTGAAGGAGCAAGCACATTTTTGGATGCAGAACAGGGGTAGGAGGAATTAAAAAAAATTACCAAGCAGAATGTGAGCCAGCAAGTTGAAGGAGATTTTTCTTCTTATTCTTCTGAAAATGGCAGACGCAGTAAAACATTTTCTAATATTCTAAAGGAAAATGAATTTGTGACAGAAAAAAAAAGCATAGGAGCAGCCTAGAAACACAGGGAAGTACTTTGACTTGAGTCAGAGACCAGTGTTGGGTGGTCAAGATAACAAAAAAGAAGGTCACCAAGAAGGGAAACTGTGAAACATTCAGATTGCTCAACCCAAGGCTAACCTATATAGCTTAATATGAACAAGTACTAATTCATATCTTACACCTCCTTACTCTCCCTTCTTCACTCACTTCCCTATCAGTCTCTCTCCTGACTGCCTTTCTAAATATGCCACAACCCTGTTCTTTTGTCTCACTTCATATTGCAATTCCTGTTTGCATTATACTAAGTTAGCTTTAATTTCACCATAAACTGGCTAACATTTCTCTACATATTAATCTATCATACAAGTTGTATCTGTTCTTAACCAATGTTTTCACACTGTCTAATTTGCTACAATTATTTAAAATGTAGATGTTTTTGTATAATTTTTGAAGATTGGAAAATTATTGTTCTTTAAATGTTTTTATAATACTTTGGAGTTTTTCTTCCTGGGCCTCTGCTGAAAATGGCCACATACCTAGTCAGACTTTAATGGTAATAAAATGTTAATAAATAAACCTTTAAAATGTACTATAGTTCCAACCTGCAGGAGCTTGCCTTAGGCTGCTGTCTATGCTCACTTTTTCTCGGGCCTTCCACAATCCTTGGGATCATGCCCCCCCCCCCCTTTGGTTCTCAAGCACATTTTCTGGAAATCTCAAATTTAAAACACAAGCCTTCCAGTAGAATTAATTATTAGCTTGCTTGGGCCATCCACAAGCCTCGGGATCCCACCCCTCTCCCACCTTCGGTTCTGAAGCAAATTTTCAGCAAAAGCTCAAATCAGCCCTGGGAAATTTCAACTTTTAAACAGAAGCCTTCCAGTGGAATTAATTATTAGGTGAATTGTTTTTAACAATTTCCTCTTACTTTGTGACCATCATTGTGAGGTGAGCACAGCTGCACTTGAGCTCCATTCAGCTTCCAACTTGGAGAGCTTTAATGAAGTCAGCAACTAAGAACAGGCTCTACTAATTGTACAAGTTCCTTATTCCCTCTGTATACAAACAGGTGAGATCCAGAGTCTAATGTTAAAACTATTCCAAAACAAACCCTTAGTTCAGTCTCAATTCCCTTAGTTCTACTCATCCTTAAAGAGCTTGCTAGCAACATTTGGTTTCTATAAGCTGAAAAACTCTTACATAGTGCATTGTCTTACTTACATTTCATAGCTTCTGATTATTTTTTTCTTTTCTTTTTAGAATCCCTCCTGCTGGGGTTATGTTTTTTTCTTTTCTTTTTAGAATCCTTCCTGCTGGGGTTACTCTGCAACCAGTTCTAAACACCCAATCTCACACTGATAATTGCTACTCCCTCCTCCCCCGAGCCATTCTCACAGGAGGCTATATTAATACCCACTCCTCTGGAACCATTTTTTAAATGTAGTATAGTTCCAACCTGCAGGAGCTTCCCTTAATCTGCTGTCTGAGCTCACTGTCTTTTTTTCTCTTTTTATATGCATATGCCTTTTTAGCATTGTCTGTTTGCTGTCATAATTTACAGGTATTTTTATGCTGGTCTATATTAGTGCTACATTTACTATTGTTATTTAGAGTGTACAGTCTGAAAAAACTGTGATGCTTTTTTTTACTGCTCATTGCATATGTAGAGCTTGGTGATTACTCCAGTGTATATATGCATACCTACATATCTAAACTTATCTAGGAAGCTAGCCTGGCTTCATAGACAATTCCTTATTGATATCTGCTTCACTGTATTCTGCATTTAGTATTAGTACGCACACACATACACATGCTGTTTATTTTGTACACAAACAGCAGAAACATAGCATATTTTACAAATTCTAGACAATATCTGACCTAACTACAGTTCTAATTAGTACGGGTTAGCATAAACATACCTGCAATTAGTAAGGAGAAACATACAGTTTGTTTATTTGGTATTTGAAAAGCAGAAACAGTGTTTGTTGCAAACTCTACCCTGCATCTCATCTAACTACAGTTCTAACTGGTTTTGTAAGCAGAAACATACTTGGTATTTGTAAGCAGAAACTTACAGTTGTTTGTTTATTTGATATTTGAAAAGCAGAAACACAGCATTTGTTACACATTCTTACCTAACTATGGTGCTACTTTAACCTATTAGACTTGGTACATTGTTAAATGTGTCTATTATGATCTGCCTAGACACTGTTTCCTATTCTTTGAGATTCTTTGCTCTTCCCTGGGCATTTATCTATATACCTACTTATTGTAACATTTCTTGTACCCACTCTCTGTCTTCTGATAATCCTTCCATCACTCTCTATCTAATATCCTCTATTCTCCTAATTGTCTCAATTTCTCCTAGAACTGTACCATTCACTTACTGCTCACACTCTGTCTATTTTTTCTCTTTGCAGTTTGCTTGGGCTATCCACAAGCAAATTTTCAGCAAAAGCTCAAATCAGCCCTGGGGAATCTCAACTTTTAAACACAAGCCTTCCAGTAGAATTAATTATTAGATGAATTGTTTTTAACAATTTTCTCTTACTTTGTGACCATCAGTGTGAGGCTAGCGCTGCTGCATGGAGCTCCATTCATCTTCCAACTTGGACATCTTTAATGAAGTCAGCCGCTAAGTAGGAACAGACTCTACTAATTGTACAAGTTCCTTATTCTCTCTGTACATTTCCTGGCTCGTGATTTTATTGGGTTTTTTTTTTTGGAATCCCTCCTGCTGGGGTTGCTCTGCCCACTCCATTTGCCCTTCAGGCTCACTCTGCTCCTCTACCCTGCCCCATATCCCACCCGCCCCCAGTGCTTCTACTCTTTGAGCAAAAGGCTGACACTCCCTCACACTATCCATCCAATTAGACGCACTTCCTGTTATCCCATTTCCTCCTCCTAGACCTATAACATGCTCATGTTTCACCTATCACTTCTTACTACATTCATATTACTATCTCACCTCACTAGTTATCACCACAACACATTCC